>NC_133769.1:120364431-120394855 GCF_003597395.2 Chelonoidis abingdonii
AAAATCACCCTGTTTTTCAAACCACTTTATGATTTGTGCCTGACAACTGCTGACTGCGTGTGAGTGTGAGGATCTGTCTGAAGAGTCACTCTCTCAAACATTCTTACGAGCAAAAAAATAAAACCACCAACCACACATTTGTAAGAGTGTTTGTGAACAGCAAATACTAAGAAGTACAAACATCGTCTCATGGCTGCTCAATTTGACATTTTCCTCAACTGTTCACAAAAACACTGAATTCTGGAAAACAAACACCTGCTAGCTGTAGTCAACAGCGAAACATTGAGGTATCAATGAAAAATAATTTAGCTGGGTCAAAGATTCATAGGGTGATTTGGCTGAAGCACATCTGATTTTTTCCACAGCCCCTTTCATCAAGTTCAAATGATCAACATGGCACTTTCTGGAGAACACGCAAAGGCCCATCTCTAAGGCTGGTCAGCAATAATCTGTGCTAATGACAGTCCTTTGTGTTCCCAGACTGAACAGTTTGTTCTGACAATCCTTCTCCTTCAAAACTGAGTTACATTTAAAAGAAGACATTCTAAAAAGAGAGTCACTGTGTAAAGACGGCAGAGTATCTGTGGAAGAGTGCAATGTTGATGCAAGGCAATTTATTACAAAGGAGGCAACGTGCACTGTGCTGTGACTCCTATGTACCTGAGCAGAGGTTTTGTTGTGTTTAGCAGCAATCTCTTTAATCTTAGGGTCCTCTAGAAGACTAGGGTCCTCTGGCTTGGCCCTATTAAAAAAACAAAACAAAAACAAAAAGAAAAAAAAAAACGGATAAGAACAGTCAGTAGGTTAATTGTAGACTACCATCCCTTGCAGGAAACAGAATGTATTTCACAGGAGGATTTGCAAAATAGCAACAGAAATACATATCAGTTGTAACTGCATTGGTCATTCAACTTTCTTCAATGATCTGAGAGAGACATACATACTCTAAAATGCTTCCAAGAAGATAGGCTGCCAAGCATTCTTACCATGGCCTGTCAGGAGAGCCAAGGGGACTGTATGCGGTCACAGAGATCCCTTTGGATTGGCAATATGTAATCAGCTTCTCCTGGGTAAGGTATGGGTGGCACTCAATCTGCAAGCACAAGGACACACAGGTTCACCCAGCGGCAGACTGCACTGCTAGCACTCCTGTGCTCCAGAGAACACAGACCCTAGGACTACGTTTGGAGCCACTCGTATGCCTATGGTAAAAAGAAGTCTTGCAGAACATCACACACACTAAAAATTTACATGCCTTGCTGTTGATTATTATTTGCACTACAATAGCATCTAGAGCAGAGGTTCTCCAACTGTGGGTTGGGACCCAAAAATGTGTCATAACCCCTTTTTAATGGGGTCGCCAGGGCTGGCATTAGCCTTGCTGGGGCCTGATGCCAAAGCCCAAGCCCAAGAGTGGCAGGTCTCAGATTATAGGCTCCCAACTGGGGCTGAAGTCCTTGGCCTTCAGCTTTGGCCTCCTGCCTGGGCAGCAGGGCTTAGGCTTAGGCTTAGGCTCTGGCCCTCCCACCTGGGGCTGCGGGACTCAAGCGGACTCAGGCTTCAGTCCCCCCTCCTGGGGTCATGTAATAATTTTTGTTGTCAGAAGGGGGTCGCGGTGCAATGAAGTTTGAGAACCCCTGACTAGAGGCCTGAACCTATATCAGAGCCACACAGTGCTAGGTTCTGTAAAACACAGTGGCAGTCCTGAAGCGCTTCCAGTCCAAAAAGACAAGTACTATTATCCCCATTTGTAAAATGGAGATCCAAGGGTAAGTGACTTGTCCAAGGTCATGAAGGAAGTCTGCAGCAGACCAGGATCTATGAAGTCGCTGTTCAGTGAATTAACCACAAAATTGTTCTTCCTTCTTTTATCATGATGATTATGGAAAACATGGTAACAGTCTACATCTCCATTACACAAAAATTACTCTCCCACGGCAAGTAGAATTTTGCTAGGGCAGGTATACATGTAATGCTTTAACTCTACTATATATGGGCAACGTAGCAGTGTAACTGTCATCGTAGAAACCAGAACTTGGAGACTTCCCAACTTGTTGCTTTAACGCCTTGTAAGTTTACATTAATATAGTTTTGAATCTCCTTTCATATACTGATTAAACATTCAAATAATGCAGCCTGTAAAGCATGCATATACTTCTACAAGAGCAGTGAATCATTTTGAAGCACTACTTAGATTGTAAATACTTCAGGGCAGAATCTGTGTCTTTTTAAGGTATATGTAATGCACCCACCATAGTGGGAAGCTAATCCTGATTGGGACGTTTGGGTACTCCAGCTACATAATATTAGACAACAATATTATTAAAAAACTGTTTTAAAGCAATTTGTTTTACGTTCATGTTTAAAAAAAGGTGTTAGGCAGTCAAATGGCTTATTATGCTCCATAAATAGAGAGCCAAATGGAGTAGTTATCAAATCTTTTATCCTGCCTTCTGAAGTCACAGGAAACTGGCTGAGCAAGACCCCACCACACGTTCAAAGGTAAAAAGGAAAAGCCTTTGGCCTGATCAATGGGACTACCTGCATGAGGTAAGACCTGGCATGATGTCAATAGCACTGTTCACGTGAGTATGGATTCCCATGTTTATAGATTACGCTGCAGGTGCTGGTGTTATCTGAATGGTCATACAAACTTTATGGTTACAATACTGTGTCTACAAATACACCCCTCCCTGCTATGCTTAGACCACGCTAAAGTTACACATTCAGCCAAATGAGTCATTTAATAAAGCCATAAATGCTTGAGGGAAAAAAATTATATGGGAACCCTTCCCAGTCATACTGCAGAACCATGACATGAGACAAGGATAACAATAAAACTGGAAGTGTAGCTTTAAGACTCTGAAACGCTCATGAATGGTATTGCCCAGTGTACTGCATTAAACAGAGGAAAGTTCAGCAGCTATAGTTTAAAGCCAGAAATCTGTTTTTTTTTTTGGTTTGTTTTTTTTGCAGGGAGCACCTTGGAAAAAAACTGCACAAGACTGGGAAAAATATAAATCAACTCTAGTGGGCTTAAATCTGTGGGTATATTTTGTAGGCTCAAACATATCATAGTGTTCTCCAACTCCTTGATGTTTAAGACATCTGTCATGGACAGGCTGGGCTTTTAAAGCGGAGCTGGCTTCTGCCTTGTCTGTGAGGTAGCAGTTAACTAACTCCCTGATGATCTTGATCTGGTGACTTAATTACAACTATTGATCCCAGCTGTGAGTGAAAGGGTCTGAGAGAACTACACAGGACAGAAGAGAACTCAGTTAAGGGAGCTTCCTGTTGGTAGGAAGGGCAGGATGAAGGCAGGTTGAAGTAGGAAGGTCTCTGGGAGAAGGAGTGAGGAAACCTGCTACAAAGAAGAGCCTTCAGGGGAGAAGTCCTGGGTGGCAGTGCTTAGCTTACGAAACATAGGCCATGGAGTCTGAAAGCAGGGCAAAGGGAGGGAACTCCAACATAGCCCAAAAGCGGCAGAACCACCATTTGTTTAGCTGTTTATCTGGATTTTCAGTTTGTCCTTTCATTACCTGGAAAGGGACAGAACTTAAGAGGTAACTGGGCTGGGCCACAGAAGATGCAGACAGAAATAGATCAGGCCATTGCAGGGCAAAAGTGACCACCAGAGGGTGCTAGAGATGAAGACCCCTGCAATGTCAGGCTCTGATACCTCGGGATGCTATGATGATGAGTGAAACCGCTTACAGCATTTCATGGTGCTGTGAAAAGTTCCATATTCTGTACATGCTGCTACGAGGTATATCAGGTTAGTCTAGATACCACATGACTACTGGGATGCAAGTTAGGAATGTCATTCAACACTAATACCCACTCACTGTAACGTAATGGCAACAGACATTCCTGAGTTTTCAGTATTTTGCTGAATTCCAAATTCCTTAAGTTCAGTGCAAGCATATGTAGCCCAGTCTTTACACTATGTTCAGCAGAAACCAGCAGGAATAAATACTTTACCTGGTTGTTGGCAGGCTTGAATTTTAAACCAGGTTTAGTTAAGAGTCTCTCAATCTGTTTGTGGTTAAAGTTGGAGATTCCAATGGCTTTCACCAGACCTGCATCCACCAGCTCTTCCATAGCCTAATGGGACAAAGTAATCCAGTCATGTGCTGGAGCTAGTACTACTGCCAGCTTAGCCTTTTTCCTTTACCACAGTAACTGATAAACCAATAGGGAGGTCAGACTAGAGCAGGGGGTCGGCAAACTTTTTGGACCGAGGGCCACATCTGGATATAGAAATGCCATAACAGGCCATGAAAGCTCATGAAATTGGGGGTTAGGATGTGGGAGGGGGTGAGGGCTCCGGCTGGGGCCAGAAATGAGAAGTTCAGGGTCTGGACTGGGATTGAGGGGTTCGGAGGGTAGAAGAGGGAATAGGGATGGGGCAAGGGGTTGGGGTGCAGGCTCCAGGTGGCGCTTACCTCAAGCAGCTCCCAGAAGAAGCGGCATGTCCTCATTCTGCTCTTACACGGAGGCGCGGACAGGTGGCTCTGCACACCGCCCTGTCTGCAGATGTCGCCCCTGCTATGGTGATAGCGCTTGGGCAGGGGCAGCATGCAGAGCCCTCTGCCTGCCCCTACGCATAGGAGCCAGAAGGGAGACATGCTGGCTGCTTCCGGAAGCCATGCAGAGTGGGGCAAGTCCCTGACCATGCTCCCTGGCTGGAGTGGAGCAAGCCCTGGACCCCACTTCCCAGGGGGAGCTTGAGGGCTGGATTATAACGTCTGGAGGGCCGGATGCAGTCCCTGGGCCGTAGTTTGCCCACCCCGGGGCTAAATGATCTTATGGTCTTGTCTGGCCTTAAAATCTTTGCAGCTATGAATTGACTGTTCATGTTAAGCATGTCTGTTCCCGAGTCCATCCCACCATCACATCCAGTCCAGCCCACCTTTTCCTCATGAAAGCCAAACCTCTTCCTTTTAGGACACTGTCTTTTTATGCCATCTTATAGGAGCAATGAGGTTAATAAATCACTCTGTTTTTGAACTGACAGGAAAAAGACATGAAGAGCACAGACCTGAGCCTCACAGGTAGGCAATCACATTGTTCTTTTCCACAATACTCAGCTTACCGTTATGGAGGAAATGGCATTCTCAGAGCCACTACATCTCCTAGGCTGTGAGTAACAGCAACAGACATAGAATCATGCCACTCAAATGGAATAAGGGGTAGATAGTTCCGAATAAAGAACATTTAGAAACCTTAAATTCCTAGCAATGCAAAGACCCTGTGAGCAGCCCAGAGTCAAACACATTTCTACAACATTGCAGACCCCACCATTCCTAGCATGCAGCCTTCTGCTCAACTTCTGGTGCATAAGCACAAAGAGGGAATTTTTACCTCCCATGTGTCCAGAATATCAGTGTTACTGGGGACAATCATACCGTTGTCATCTACAGGACGCATCTCCTCACCAGCCTGTCATATCAAGACAGAAAGTTTAAAGAGATTTATTTTCAGATCTGGAATACCCAAATTCTACCAGCAAGACAAAATGGGTACATAGGCCCCAATTCAAAAAGGAACTTAAGCACATGCAAAACTCTAAAACGATGTGCTTAAAATTATGTGCGTATTTAAGTACCTCGCTGAATCAGGGCCATACTACACATAGTGACTTGAATTGGGGCTAATAGAGGGGAAATAGTAACCTTTGTTCACGTAATTAGCTTAAGTCTAAAGAGAGGAGAGGGAAGTTCCTCGTTCTTTATGTAACAAGTTTCATTCCAGCCCTGGCATTCATCCCAAAAAACTATGGTTAATTCTGTGACTTGCTTCATCTTCCACTGATAATCACCCTAAATAGATCAATAATTAAGAACATAAGAATGGCCATACTGGGTCAGACCAAAGGTCCATCTAGCCCAGTATCCTTTCTTCCAGCAGTGGCCAATGCCAAATGCATCAGAGGGAATGAAATGAACAGGTAATCACCAAGTGATCCATGCCCTGTCACCCATTCCCAGCTTCTGGCAAAAAGAGGCTAAGGACACCATTCCTGCCCATCATGGCTAATAGCCATTGATGGACCTATCCTCCATGAACTTATCTTGTTCTTTCTCCCAAAACAGGAATCCACACAACACTGCCCCTGCAGCTGAAGAAGCTTGGATGTGAAATACTCCACTCCAAACTCATGCATTCTATGTTGTAAAGTTACAGTTCTACTATTCCTTAGAGAAAGAAAAGTATAGCATGCAGCCACCAGAACTCCTAAAGAGCTAACTGACAGTTAAATACCCACATGCACAGGAGTATAGCCTTGCTTCTTCCATGTAGATGACCTGCACTGGAGCACTTGTTAGTTGCTACTAAAGTCTCTGGAGGCTTGGAATGCTGTGGAAGCAACATCTATAGATGCCTCCTCCTCATCTTCACCCCCCTTCTGCCAGAGAAATGGCCTCACATTTCTCTATATACTGTAACATTTAGATAAATAAAGCATGGCAAAGAGGCATTCCAGGAGGAGGCTAGTCCTCCTTGGCTGACTAGGTGGTGACCATGGTCTAGCATCCGAGCATTCAAGAATTCTTTCAGGATGACGAGGAGAAAAGAACTAGAGGAGACTTGCTACCTTGAATCCCATAGGAAAATGAATAAGGTAGAGGTCCAGGTAATCCAGTTTCAGTGCAGCAAGGCTTTTCTGGCATGCCCCCTTCACAAGGGATCTCTTATGAAAAGTGCACCACAGCTGCAAGGAAAAAACTATGCATGACAGTTACTCTGAAAGCTTAGAGAATCCCCCTGACCGGAGAGAGGCTATGTTATATCTACTAGAAGCAGATCTGAGAGCATCACCCCTTCTGCTTACATGGCTTATGCCAAAGACAGATCGATGTGTCTTGCTGCTAAAATTGTAAATCACAGATTAAAAACTCAAAATACAGTATTAGCACAAAGCAACTAGAATTTGTATTTATAAAAAGCAATTGACAGAATAAAAAGTTTCCTGCCATGTGTCCCCCAGATGGGAAAAACTGCATGTATTTTGGCAAGTCCACATTTTCAAGGTGATTAAAGTTGTTAGTGTGGTCTATTGATTTTTATAGACTAATTCCAAAGCTCAGATACAAGGAGAGAATTGTCATATGGTATTTGGAAACTTCAATAAATCCCCAATAAGCCATACATCACTGTCCTGAACCCAAACCAGAGCTGGTTGTAACTTGTCTTGTATTTAAAATATTTTGATGGAAAAACTGGTTTTGACCAAAATTAAAAGTTGAAAAAATGTTATTTTGGTCAAAATTTCCATTTTTTTAAATTGAAAACTAGAAACAAAGAATTCCTAGTAACAATGTCCATCTTCTAGTATGGTGGTTTTGGTTTTTTACCACCCTCTAACCTTCCCCACCACAAAAGACCCCAAAAACAAAACAAAAATAACCAACATTTTATTTGTTTTGTTGACAAACTGAATTTTCTCCAGAAAATTAAAATACAAATACCCACAAATTTCCTGCTCTACTAAAACTGGTTTTAGGAAGAGGAACCAATTCAGAGACAAGTGCAGAGGTGATCTAAGTTGGTTTAGCTCATATGTCAGTGGGCCAGAAGAAAAAAAAAATAGAGCAATTAAGGCAATTAACTAGAAAAGGAGAAAAAGTTATAATAGCCCCCCAACTTTAAATTACACCTTATTCCAGGTTTTCATTGCATTTCATTTCATTTCATTTGTTCCACCAATTTAGGCTTCCTTATGCATCAGTAAGTAGGTCTTAAAAAAAGTTAACTTAAGCATTGTCTCTGAATTTGACCTAGAGACTTTCATTTCTTGTTTTTCCTACCAGGCTTCTTGGGGAAAAAGCCTTAAAATAGCAAAGACTCAAAATATACAGATCAGGAGAAATTAACATGATCATGGTGTACACGCTATCCTTCTCTGAGTTGTCAATATGCTCTCAGGAGTGTTGTTCTCCCATTTCAAATAATGGATGAACTTTATGGAAGATTCTGTTCCAGAGAACAGAATTACAAGAATCCTATTTTCCTTGCTTTTACCCCTCTCTCTGACTCACTAGAAAGACAGAAGCATAAAACTGATAGCAGGGGTGAAGAGGATTATTCCCTTGGTCTTTTTACCCCTGGAGCATTGGCTGTCTGTTGAGCTCTCTCCCTCTTTCTCCATGTAGCCAACTGATTTGCCCCAGGACCCCATGATACAATTCTTGTAGCCAGGGTTGTACCTTACTGACAACAAAAAGATCTTCCCGTTTCACAACCCCTTCCTTGATTTTCTGCTGTATCCCATCCCCTATTTCACTCTCATTCTTGTACAAATAGGCACAGTCGAAGTGGCGGTATCCAATGTCGATGGCAAACTTCACTGCTTCTTCCACCTTCCCTGGAGGAGCCTGAAAACAAAACGAACACCTGTAAAATGCTAACATTTCCAGATAGGAGAGTGGCTCAAACTGACCACAGAGGGGTGTGCTAATCCAAAGACATGCAAACTAGATCAGACTAAACACCATTTTGTATGTGCTTCCATACCTGAGAATTTAACCTGTGATCTGTATTTATACTGAGCATAAAACTACTCAGGGTTTTGTTGTATGGGACGGAATCCAGAGGAGAATGTGAAACACAAAGCAAGAGTGATTCGGAGAACCCCAGCTGGAAGGGTCAGTTTCTAGTCTGAAAACAGTGTTGGATTCCTGGCTCTATAACTATATCCAGCATTGCATGTAGGCTACACAACCACCATCCCATCTATGTATGGGGATAGATCTTGCCTTCCTGCCCCTCTCTCTACCTTCTCTGACCCGCACCCCCCCCTCCCATACACACACCAACCAGGATAGCTTTGTGGGGACACCCCTTTGCTACTGCAAGCCTAGCCCACATCAGCCACCCTCTCTATCAGTTAGGACAGCTTTTGGGGGGGGGAGGTTGCTCTTCTAAATACCCCCACAACCCTTTCCTCACATGCACTACCACATAGACACAGTACCATCTTAGGCTTCTGCTAACATGAGTCCTAGATGCAATCTTGCAAAAATACTGTTCCCCATTCCCCACAGTCCATGCACATGTTCCTGGAGTCATGGGAGTGAAAGGTGGTTGGAGGGAGGACTTGCCTAACAATTCTCTCTTCTGGATGCACAGCCTGAATATTTTTATTAGTTACATTGGAGTTAATGGGCGCTGTGTGGCTGAATTCCCTAGATGGATTTGAAACCCTCAAATCCAAATGCTGCTGGGCTTCTTCGGTTATTTGCTCCCCAACTGTGTAACTTCATACAGTATATGCTCAGGGCTCGATAAATGATACATATGATAAGACTTTTCAATGCTGTACTTTCTTTACTGCAAGTGCATAAAGACTGCCCTTGGAACGGATGAGAAGGTAGAAAGATTTTTTTTCTCTGTCCTTGTGACGAATTAGGAATGTTCTTAACGTTTTCTCTAAATACTGTGTTGGTGCCTCAGTGTCCCCTCTGCCATTCTTAAGTATCTAGGTGGTGGAATAAGGGTGTGTAATTGCTGCAGAGCAAAGGGCCAGTGCACCTAAATGCCTGACACTGTCTCCTAGCAACTACTGACCTGGGCCCCTCCTCTGCAAAGGTGCCAACTGAAGGTGTTGGAAACAAAGGGATCAGGTGACCTCCTGGCCCAGGAAAGGAACTGAGCAGAGGAGGAGGGGCTGGAGGTGGCTGTTAGTCTGGAGCTGGCTGGGGACAAGGAGTGAAGTGCAGACGTGGGGGTCTGGCTCACTGCCCCCCAGAATGGACCCAGCCGAAGGATCCAGTTCTCTGTACCTACAAGCTCTGTTTTAGACTGTGCGCTTGTCATCGAATAAACCTCTGTTTTACTGGCTGGCTGAAAGTCATGTCTGACTGCAAAGTGGGGGTGCAGGACCCTGTGGCTTCCCCAGGACCCCATTGGGGCAGACTCGCTGTAGGGCGCGCACAGAGGGCAGTCTGCTCTGAGGGAGAGGAGGCTCCCCAAAGTCCTGACCGGCTTTGTGGGGAGCAGTTCCAGAGCATTGCCCAGGGACTCTGTGACAGTCCTCATTTCAAATTTTGTCTAATCAAATTTGAGATCAACAGAAATGGCAGGTGCTCTACATGTTTCAGGATCAAACGCAGAAAAAAGAGGTTCTCCTTTAGCTCAGTCAATAACTCTGCCTCTTTGACCTGCAGAGATTCATTCAGTTTCTTGCTGGAATGGATTCCTTACAAATAAAACACGGTTATCTGATGAAGATAACCAGATGATATAGGTTATCTATTCTGTATTCACAGAAAGAATGGCAGTTATTTGGTTATTGTTGCCCCAATATACCTATGCCATAGCTCTTTTTATAATCTCTAAGACATGTATTTTCAAGCTTCTTCATAGTACAGACCACATTTTAATACAGAGATTCTCTTGGGGACTCTCCCCTTGCCTCACAAGCTTTGCAATCATATGGACCAATCTCCCTTCCCACTGTCTACTTCATAATCACCCTATGGTAAACAGCACTTGCTTAAGTAGAAAGTGAATACTAGAAAAATCTGTAACATTTTAAACTTCTTTTAGCATGATCCAGCAGGTGGAACAAAGACATGTGTGACCAGACAGTTATCCACAGTGAGAACCTCTGGTCTACATGTTGATAAGTTATGCAGCTGAAAGTAACAGATACTGGACAGAGATGATGAATTCAAAAATTCTGAATGTTCCTACAGTAATGTTAACTTTGTCTCTGCATTAGTGTACATCTAAAGAGGGTCTTTCATCACATGAACACACAACACTGAGCAGTGCAGAATACTGGCTATCGATACAATATAATAAGTAGAAACTGCAACTATTTTCCTATGACTATGAGCTCTTTTTTACTGTGCATAAAACTGTTCTAAAACAAAAGTACACACTGGGTGATCTTCACTTGTTCTTTGTGTGGTTACATTGCCAGCTTTAACATAGTTTTAATAGATTTTTGTACATAAACACACTCCCCTGGTAAGAGTGATTCTTGTAATTGCAGTTCCAATTTGTCACACCAAAGGTCAGAAAGGACCATTATAATCAACCTTGTATTTAAGTAAAATACACCGTGAAATTTGCTACCAGGGACCTTTGGAAGCCTGAATTTTTAAAGAGTCTTTCATGAAGATGTGTTGTCTCACTGCTGGCTACATATTAGTCAGCCTCGGTAACTCTTAAACCAACATTTTATGCTCACAAGTAGCTGCAGAATCCAAGCATCTAGAACAAAGTCCAATTCCTACAACTGCTGCTCATTAGCCTTTTATTGACATTGTTAGAAAAGCAGCTAAAACACTGCTAGGCTCCTAAATCCATATAAGGGCCAGGCACTGAGCGCGATAAACCCAAACACCTACCAGGAAGTTGGACTTTACAATGCCATCCAGATCTTGCTAGCAACAGAAACAAAAATAGCTTGCAAAGGGGTAACTAACCGGCCTGTGCTGCTGCTGCCGCCGCTTCTGGCATTGCAGGAAGCCCCAAGGAACTCCTGCCTCTTGCACAGCCGCAGCTGGAAACTTTGGCCGCATTTGTAAAGGGAAAAACAAACGCCAAGAGCCGGGGGCTTCCTGAGGCAGAGAGCAGCTGCAATGTACCCGGAGTGCCAGGCCCTGGATCCCGTCCCCTCCTTTGCAATTACCTGCCAGGTGCCCAGCCCCAGGATGGGCATCTTGGCCTTAGTGCTCAGTTGCACGTAGGTCGCCATGATTCCCGCTCTCCGAGTCTCTATGGTCCACACCCCCAGCCCTTGCTCCCGCTGAGCCTCTTTGATAGGCCTGGCCACGCCTCAGCCGCTGGGAATGAGCGGTATTAGCGGACAGGGCTGGGAGCAGGGCGGGGTCCGGGAAGGAGCGCGGGTCAGAGGCACTCGAAGCTACGCGTCTGGCGCTGGGGGCAGGTCTCTCCTTGCAGCCTGAGTCGCTGGTGCTGCGCAGGCTCTGCCTGCAGCCGCCCTGCTGTCTGCACGGCCCAGCTCTTCGCGGGAGTTTCCCACACAGAACAGGCGCCATGCGGACCCCGTCAGTGCGAGCAGCGGCTGGTGTCAGCGGGGAAGGGCCGAGGCAGCTGCTCCCCTCTCTCCACGTGATGATACGTTAGACGAGCTGATTGTTCTGGCCTGCTCGGGGGTTGGCTTTATTTCTGGAATAGGGTAACCAAGGTCTTTTTTTAAAAAAGGTCCCCGCCTAAATCCGTAGTTCGGTGAATGAACAAGTAGGCTAATTATCCGAAAGCTTTGAGTATGCAGCAGGTCCCAAGGGCGAGTTGTGGGCGCTAGACATCTCAGAAAATCAGGCCCTACGGGTCTCAAACTAGGCCCCAGAAGTACACAAGCAAGGTGCCAAGTCTAAAAATATGCATCTTAGTTGATATCTGCTTCATTTCCCCATCTAAAGTAGGGAAGAGCCTGACCTGCCTGAGTGGGCTATTGTGAGGCTCCATTAATGTTTCTAAGGTGCTTTGAGATCATAGGATGGAAGCAGCAATAGAAATTGGCGTGGCTGCTTCCACCTTTTCATGTTCTCTGTATGTGTAAATATTTTCTGTCTGCGTGTTCCATTCTCTGCATCCAAAGAAGTGGACTGTAGCCCACGAAAGCTTATGCTCAAATAAATTTGTTAGTTGCTAACGTGCCACAAGTACTCCTGTTCTTTTATCAATAGAAATGTTACTGAACTACACATTCGGCTCACACTGCTAGGGTGACCAGATGCCTTGATTTTACAGAGACAGTTCTGATATTTGGGCTTTGTATTATATAGGTGCTGATAACCCCCCACCCCCATCCTGATTTTTCACCCTTGCTATCTGGTCACCCTACACTGTGCATTCTAGGGCTTTGTGTTCCAGGACTCCAGCCCTGTTCATGAAAGACCTTTTGGGTGAAAGGTTATATCTTACACTGACCTATTATATGGGGAGTGGCCAAACTTACTGACTCTCTGAGGCTACGTCTACACTACAGAATAAATTTGAATTAGCTTAAACCGATTTTATAAAACAGATAATATAAAGTCGATTGTGCACGTCCACACTAGGCACACTAATTCGGTGGTGTGCGTCCATGGTCCGAGGCTAGCATCGATTTCTGGAGCAGTGCACTGTGGATAGCTACTGTAAAATAATGAGGCCAATAATGTTGATTTCCGTCCACACTAACACTATTCCGATATAGTAATATCGATTTTAGCATTACTCCTCTCGTTTTGTAGGAGTACAGAAATCGATTTAAAGAGCCCTTTAAATCGATATAAAGAGCAGTGTAGTGTGGACGGTTGCAGCGTTAAATCGATTTAACGCTGTTAAAATCAGTTTAAGAGCGTAGTGTAGACCAGGCCTTACTTTGCAAACGTTAATTAATTTATCTTTACATCACCTCTGCGAGATGAGGTAGTATTATCCCCATTTCACAGATAGCGAATTGATGTAAGGCCAAAGCTTTAAGACATGTTCTCTAAGTCTGAGACACCTTGAGCCTGATTCTTCAGAGATCTTGGCAATTTATAGCATTTCATATGTTTAGAGCAGGGCTCAATTGACCTCTGTTGCAGCTGTGACTGTTCAGCACTTCTGCAAATCAAACCCCAGTGTCTCAAGCTGGGTACTTAAAACTGAGGAACACAGTTACTACCTGTGCAAACTTGCCCAGCCACACATAGGTCTCTGCATTTCAGTCAAATAGCTTTCACCTTCTCCTCCATGCTGCCTGGGAACCACAAGGAGAGCACTGAGATCACAAGAGACACAGGCTCCCTGCTCTCAGGTCTAGTGCCCAGCACCACAGTAGCCCCCAGCAGCCAAGAGCAGCAACTGAAGGAAGCTCCTGCTCAGCCCCAAAATGGAGCATGCCCATTTACACTGTGAGGATGGAGCATGCACAGCCTGGTCACACACAGGAGCATGCTCAATACACACATTTTTTTGAGATTTTAGCTGTTAAATTCTAGCAAATCTCTACCGAGTGTGTGCAAACTCTCTCTCTTTTTTTTTCCCCAGAAGTTCATAACTTGGCCAAATTTGGCTGAAGTTTCATGGTGATACCAAAAGGCTCATTTCTGGTATCAGGGCGACCGCCCTGCCATATTTCAAATCCCTGCTCCAAAACAAGGGGATACCGTAGGTCTTTTGTCACCATGTCTCAGTGGGTCACAACTGAGAATACCAAATTCAGGACAAGCTCTGAGAAATAGGGCAGACACACCCCAAAACTGGTGGTTATTCTTCCCTAAGCTATACCAATCCAACAGCAAAAGCCTTACTGCATTGGCTAACAAGATGTCAGAAATGCAGCCCTCCTTAGGTATCCCAGCCCTTGTTCCAACACTCAGACACTGGACTTAATGATGAGTGGTAATTTAAAATCAGTTCCATCAACCAAATGGCTTTTCTGATCTCAAAGGACCAGACACACATATCCAGGTCAATATATAATTCACATCTTACCTAATAATCATGCTGCTGACAATCCTTTAGTATCTAATATCTAAAGGCTTATTTATAAAAAGAAAGAGAAGTGAAAGTTAAANGTCTCTAGTAGTCAAAGACCCTTCTTCCCCATCCCCTGCAGTCTATGTCTATCCCAGGGGTAGGCAACCTATGGCATGCGTGCTGGAGGCGACACGTGAGCTGATTTTCAGTGGCACTCATACTGTCCGGGTCCTGGCCACCGGTCTGGGGGACTCTGCATTTTAATTTAATTTTAAATGAAGCTTCTTAAACATTTTAAAAACCTTATGTACTTTACATACAACAATAATTTAGTTATATATTATAGACTTACAGAAAGAGACCTTCTAAAAACATTAAAATGTATTACTGGCGCGTGAAACCTTAAATCTGAGTGAATAAATGAAGACTCGGCACGCTGCTTCTGAAAGGTTGCTTACCCCTGGTCTATCCTACTGCTGTCTAACCCACCCCAGCTCCTCATCTGCTTTCAACTGCCCCCCACTACTGCTCTGGATTCCTTGTCCCAGTTTCCTGGTCCTGTCTCACTCTCCTCTCTCCCCGTCCCCATCCCTCAGATGAGATGTTGTTCCAGACTGGCAAAATTATAACGGTTCCCAACATTTCAACACTTCCCGTTCTAAATTTTCGGTTGCTTAACTATAGGCTAGCTCTGCCTACAACAAAGCATATTCAGAACCTCTGATTAAAGGGCTTATAAGTGTAGCAACCTCCATCATAGCTAGTCACCAAAGAATGAACCCGAGCCATCCAGACTTAAAAGCATGAGTTTCCACTACTTGAGTTCAAGATATAACTCCCTTAGCTGGTAGCTGCACAGTTATCCTCTAAAAATCCACCAGAGGAGGGCACAAAACACATGTTGGACAGTGAATTACAAAAGTGCCAAATATTATTATTAGACCTGCAATACTTTTCAGAATGAACATCAGCGGGGGATAAACTGGGAGTTTAAGAATATTTGGAAAACAATTTTAGAATAACATTCAGTGCTGTGGTTTAAAAGAAAAAAACCTGTTAAAACTCATAACTTAGGAGCATTCAGCGTTTGAAAAAACCCAACTTCTAGGAGCTATGGGATACAAGTTAAGAATGTTGAAACAGGAACATGTTATGCTTAGTTACCACTTGGGCAAAGCGGCGTTCTGTGTAATACTTTCAAAATTTCATTGTAATGTTTTACAATATATAGCAGCGCATTGCTGATTCCATTGATATTGTTGAGCAATTCATGCTGATTTTATTTCAGTCCACATGTTAATAGTTTTGAATACTGTAGATCACAATTTTCAGCTCAGTTGGTCTGAACATGCAGAGCTTTAAAACTGCTGTGCTCTAAACCAGGGGTCGGCAACCTATGGCACATGTGCCAGAGATGGCACGCGAGCCAATTTTTAATGGCACGCAGCTGCCTGCTGGGACCCTGCGTGCCATTAAAAATCCTACCGATGCGGCAAGCCGCGGGGTCCGCGGTCTTTGGCTGCAGTGTTAGCCGAGCGCAGCAAGCTGCTGCCCCCTCCCCTGCCTTCCCCCAGATCCCTGCCGCCGCGTGCGCAGCATTCTAGGGGCTGAGGCTGCGTGCTCCCGCGGGGCAGCGTTCGGCTCTGTGGAGAGGTAAAGACGCTCCCCGCTCATCCGGAGCCCTGCTGTTGCGTGCACATCACTCTGAGGGGCGGTGCGGGGTCGGGCTTCGTGCGCGGCAGCAGCAGGGCTCCGGATGAGCGGGGAGCCTCATGGTAAGGGGGCTGGGGGGCAGTCAAGGGACAGGGAGCAGGCTGGGTTGGTTAGGGGTGGGGGTCTTTGGAGGGAGCAGTCAGGGAGTGAGGGGGTTGGATGGAACATGGGAGTCCCAGGGTCTGTTTGGGGGGTGGATAGGGGTCAGGGCAGTCAGGGGACAGGGAGCAAGGAGGGTCCTGGGGGAGCAGTTAGGGTGGGATGGGTCTCTGGAGGGGGTGGTCAAGGGACAAGGAGCTGGGGGTTGGATGAGTTGGGAGTTCTGGGGGGGCTGTCAGGAGGCAGGGATGTGGAGAGGGGTTGGGCAGGCAGGGAGCGGGGGGGTTAGATGGGTCAGGAGTTCTGGGGGTCCTGTCAGGGTGTGGGAGCGGTTAGATAGGCATGGGGAGTCGGGGGTCTGTCTGTGTGCGGGTGGTGTGGATAAGGGTTGGGCAGTCAGGGGGACAGGTATGGGTAGGATCCTAGGGGGCAATCAGGGGGATAAGGGCAGGGAGGCTTAGATAGAGGGTGGAGTCCCAGGAGGGGATAGTCAGGACAAGGAGCTGTGCGGGGTTGGGGGAGTTGGGGGGGCAGTCACTGAGCCCTCTGCCCTGACCCCTGACCCCCCTGCCCAAACCCAGTCCTCTGCCCTGAGTCCTGCACCCCCACACCGCCCCCAGACACCTGCCCTGAGCCCTGTACCACTCAGGCCTCTGTTGACTCCTTCACCCCCCCGATGATCTCAGCCCTGACTCTGGCACCCCCACACATACCCAGCTCCCTTACCCTGACACCTGCACCCCTCACATGCCCTCAGTCCTCTGCCCTGACTCTGCACCCCCCACGTCATGCACCCCACGCATCCCCATCCCCACCCCCACCCTGAGCATCAAACGGGAGTCACATTCCCACCTGCATCCCTCACATCAAATGGGAGCTGCCCAGGTAAGTGTCCCCACACCCAAACCTCCTGCCCCAACCCTGAGCCCCTTCCTTCATTCTAGCTCCTGGCCAGACCCTTCACCCCCGTCCCTGTGCTCAGTGCACTCCCACCATCAGCTTAGTGCAGAGAGAGGAAGAGAATGGGCCAGAACCAGGGAGAAGTTAGGCACCCACTGTATGTGGGCAGGGTCGGGACCTCAGACCGGCAGTGGGCTGAGTGGATCCAGCAGCCGGGATCCTGGCCGGCAGGAGCCGGAGGATGGAATTCCTGAGCTGCAGTGGGCTGAGCCACTCAGCCCACAGCCAGTCTGGGGTTCCCGCTGCCGGCCTCACACAGCCTGCTGCCGGTCTGGGGTTCTGGCTGCCAGACCTTCCCAGCCTCAGGCCCCACTCAGCCCACTGCCGACCTAGGTGAATAGAATCCCAGACCAGCAGTAGGCTGAGCGGGCCAGTGGCATGAGATCAACATTTTTAATTTAATTTTAAATGAAGCTTCTTAAACATTTTGAAAACCTTGTTTATTTTACAATACAACACTAATTTGTTATATTATATATAGACTCATAGAGAGAGACCTTCTAAAAAACATTAAAACGTATTACCGGCATGCGAAACCTTAAATTAGAGTGAATAAATGAAGATTCCGTACACCACTTCTGAAAGGTTGCCGACCCCTGAACTAGACCTTCCTTGACAGATGTTTGTCTAACCTCGTAAAAAACTCCAATGACTGCTATTACATAACCTCTCTAGGTAATTTGTCCAGTGCTTAACTACCTTTACAGTTAGGAAATTTTTCCTAATGTCTAACCTAAATCTCCCTTGCTACAATTTAAGCCCATTGCTTCTTTTTCCTGCATGTCCTGAGTGGGACAGGGGTGGGTCCAGGCAGTGGGATTGCGGGGAGGAAGGTCGAGGGAGTCGGTGGGTGTGTGGGGATGGACTGGGGGAAGCAGGGTGGAGGAGCTGAGGGAGACAGGACTGGGACTGGGGGAGTTGGGGGGGGGGAGCTCAGGGGGATGGGAAAGCAGTGGGATGGGGGGAGTAGGGTAGGGACTGAGGAGGAGTATGAATGGGACAGGGGAGAGAGAGCTGTGTAGAGTGGGGTGGGGCTGGGAGGGTCAGGAGGTTGGGGAGAGGGACAGGGTCTGGAGGGAATAAGACGGGGAGCAGGACTGGAATGGGAAGAAGTTGGGGGGGGTGGGACAGCAGGGGGAGTGATGGGAGTGGGATGACAGGGGAGGCTGAAGAAGAGATTTGGGGTAGGGCAAGGCTGAGGGCAGTGGGTTAGGGGGGCAGAGCGACTGTGGGGGAGGCTGTTGGAAGGGGGGCAGGGACTGAGGGCAGAGGGTTCAGGGTGGGAGGTACGAGGAGGCTGTGGGGGAGGCTGAGGGAACAGAGTCAGGGTGAGGCCTGAGGGCAGTGGGTTGGGTCTACACTGGCACCTCTCAGCATTGCTGCGCTGGGCGGCAGACCTGCACCAGCGCTACCCTGGCGATGGAAGAGTCCTTAGTGGAAATGCAGGCTTCATGACACAGACCCTCCTCATCGCTTCAAACCTGGCGCTGCTCTGGTCAGTCACTAGGCTCTTGTCACTTTCAAACCCATGCAGGATATCTTGGTCTTTTTCAATTCTCAGGTTAAGAAAAGCCTCTGCATTTTGTGAGGGCTTCTGCATTCACTTTCCTACTTGGCAAATGGTCTGCCTGACACATTGCTCCAGAGGCATTCATCTTTATTCATAATTGGCAGGTCCATCAGATTAACAAGCAACACAGGGAGAAGCAACACAATGGTGTCATGGATTTTTAATTTTTCAAACCACTTTGAATTCAACAAAGATAACAGCAAATCTGGACAGAGCAGATGGATGTCAGGATGGGTTTGGGTATTTATTTATTAAGTAAAAATGTTTGGGTCTGAGCAAAGGCTGCAAACTTCCCTTTGGAAACCTCTGCTGATCATTTGCCCCAGGGGCTAAGGACAGCCTGGAATCCGGGACAGATTTCCACATCCATGCAGAGTGAGATGATCGGAGGGAGGGGAGGGACTGTGGGGGAGACAGAGGGAACAGAGTCAGAGGGGCTGAGGGCAGTGGATTGAAGGTGGGGAGCACGGGGGGGCTTCGGGGGAGGCTGAGGGAACAGGGTCAGGGTGAAGGCTGAGGGCAGTGGGTCTGAGGGGAGCCCCCCCACCCCCAGAGGGACCTGTCAGGGGGCCAGGTGAGCCCAGCAGTGCTTGCCTGGAGCGGCTCCCAGGAAGCATCCAGCAGGCAGGTCCCTCCCAGTCCCTCTGGCTCCTTCCTCAGGTCGGGTCAGGTCCTGCTGAGGGTAAGGGATATGCTGGAGGTGGGCATGACTCAAGCTGTTGGGGGAGGTGAACCTTTAAATTGTGTGCCCCCCTCCAACTTTCAGCAGGCACCAATCTCTGGCAGAAGCCCCTAGCCCCACCATCGTGCTGCAGGGCAGAAGCCCCAATCTCTCTCGCCCCCAGTCTAGTTCATGATAAAAGCACGATAATTCTCAAAATATTTTTGTGGGCCAGTGAAATTTCTTTTGTACTGAGTCAGAGCTGTTATTTTGTATTGAACACACTTGAGGCAAACGTACTTGAGTCACTGTATCAATCGACCTTTAGCACACACTCTAGATCTGAGGAGCCAAGTGCTCAAACAATATCAGCAAAAGAATTTTAGATACAGGTAAGTGTGTGTGTGTTTCCAGGCCTTTTACTAAATTTGCTCAGTTAGAATCAAACAGCTGATAAAAGGGCTGAAATATTTATCTTTTATCCTAGTAAATGTCAAGTCTACCTATTGCTCACAAAGGTATTCATTAAAAGGGTCTCATTTGTACATATTGATCATATTGAGTCTACCTAAGGTCAGGCTTTTCTATAAAATCTACCATGTATTCATTGCATCCACAAGATTTTTGCCAAGCACCCTGAAGTCACTGGTTTGGCACATGGAAATAAGGTATCAGCCACTGTCCACAAGGGGTGCCAAAAGATCTAGAAGGGGTTTAAATCGCACTTTGCCTACAGGTTTTTAAATCACGTTTTGTTTTTGCCAAAAGAAAGAGGCCTCGTTTGCATCTGGGGTCATATCATCTGTTCTTCAGAGCTTTGACACTTGGGGTATGTCTACACTGCAGCTAGGACGAGTCTCTAGCGTGGGTAGACAGACTTTTGAGCAGGAGTGAAAGTAACTTAAATGACTTACCAATACTTAGGGTGGCCGGGGTCCTGGGCAAGGCTGGGGGGAGCCTCTGGGCCCCTGGAAGGGAAGGGGCCTCGGACAGAGGAAGAGGAACTGGGGCCAGAATCGCTCAGGCAGCCCTTCAGTGCTGCCTGGGACTTCGGTGGAGATTTAAAGGGCCTTTAAATCACTGCCAGAGCCCTGGGTTAGCAGCAGCGTCGGACAGGAGCCATGGGACTCCAGCAGTGATTTAAAGGGCCCAGGGCTCGGGCTCTGGCTCTGGCTGCTGGTGCAGCAGCGGTGGCCGGGAGTCCTGGGCCCTTTAAATTGCCGCTGGAGCCCCAGGGTCCTTTTAATTCACCGGACCCTCGGGCAACTGCCCCTTTTGCCTTCCTTCCCTCTTACCCCCCTCATCCATCAGTGGCCCTGCTGGTATGGTAGGCACTTTCTTGCTAGTATTCCATACTGGAGTGACTTACTTTCACCTCTGTTTTTGAGATAACTTGGCTTGAGGTAGGATGCTAAAAATAGCAGAAGGGACATTGCAGGTCAGGCTGTCAAGCCACCTGATCCTCTGGGTCTGAGCACAAGTGGCTAGCCTGAGTCTTTGCCAGAGCCACAACATCCATACTCCTGGTTTTAGCACGTTAGCTTGATTCCCGCTAATGTGAGCTGTCTTCCTGGGCTGGCAAGCTCGCTCCTAGCTGTGTAACCATACCCTTAGGGGCCCCAAAAGCTCGATATATGCTGAATGCCCAAAAGACCAAGAGGCAGAGAGGTCTCTTATTGGTATTCAGATATATAAGTGAGTGTAAGCTTAAGCCAAACTTTTCAAACATGGGTATCTAAAGAAAGGTGCTTAAGGTGAAATCCTGCGCCATTGAAGTCAATGGGAGTCTTGCTATTAACTTCAGTGGGGCCAGGAATTCCCCCTAACCATCCTTAGGCATATAGCTATCTCTGTTTTTAATATCATGCCCATCGCCATGGTTTTGAGCACTTTACAAAGGTGGCTTTGAGTGCTCAGCTCCTGTAAAAATGAAATACTTGATTTGGGTACCTAAATATGGATCTAAAGACTTAACTTTGGGCACTGAAGTTGGAGAAATGTGGCTCAAGTTATATATGTGAAAGCCTTTGAGAAGTGTCTCTGCTTTTTGCTCTTTTGGGGCTTTCAGCACATAACTTAGTTGTGACTTTCTCTCATTTTTCAATGCAGACTTTCAAGTCTTCTTTAAAATTGTATGCATTTTCGCTGTGCCTTGTGTATACTAAACTGTCCTAGTCATAATCCTACATGACAGATTGAATTCCTCCACCTTTTCCATGTATTTGCATTCAATATGGATTGGCACAGCCTTATTTAAGTGATTTAAATTGTTTAATTCTCCCAGCTCAAGAGAGGGCAAGAGTGGATATGGACATAGATACGAGGCAACTTTTATCTCTGACAGGAACAGCGTAAGCTTAGGAACCAATATGGCCAGAAAGGCCACTCTGGAAAAATGGCTCCTTCTTAATCAACGGATCTATGCCAAAAACTAAATTTGTTATGCACAGGTGCAGGGAGGAGCATTAGACCTTTATATGCATGTATGGAGACCCCACACTGGGATGGTCAAGCTGATCTGAAAGGAGGCACGGATTAGCTTCACAATTGCTGTACAGGCAGGACACAAAGAGCTGCTGAAGAGGGCAGGGACCTCATGGAAATGAGCTCCCCATCCCCTTCCCATTCCTGTTCTCATCTGACCTGGGCAGAGACAACTTTTCTTTAGGTTTGTACAGCTTTATCCATCTCCCTAGTTTAAAGGACTCATGTTGCCAATTGTCTTTTTATAAGATTGGTACTATTGTTGTTTTTCCAGGGAGCACATAGATCCCCACTGAGTACACTGTAAATAGTAACATCAGATATCACTCTGACACCTCACCCCAGGCATTGCACACTTCCCTAAGGCAAGAGCCCTTTGGCATCTGGCAGAATATGGATTCTCTCCTCTTTCAGCCTGCTCTTTTCCCTTCCCCTCCCTACTCCAAATCCCTGTTTGCTGTCTGTTGACCCCTAACTACTGGTCTTGAACATCAGCAACTTCTTAACAAACTTTTTTCTGCTTACTGTCCTTAGCTATGTTATGGGTCTGATTCTCCTCTCAGCTACACCAGATTTATATCACTACAAAAGCTTTAGTGACATGACACCCAGTGCAATTCAGGTGTAAGTGAGAAGAGAATCAGGCCTGTTCTAGCAGGATGGGTACCATTTGCCTGGAATAAGACAGAGCAACTGGGATTCATTGTAATAGGAGCACAGGTTATTTATTTTGGTCTGATTTATTGAAGTGATAGCACGGTCGTATTGGTTCAGTTGTATTTACGAAGTTGGACTCGGAGTAAGTTTTCAAATCCATGTTTTGGTTTCAACCTATACTTGAATAGATTCTTTTTACTTCCATAGTCTGTAATATAACCACTGATTTCTAGACCCACTGTATAAATAGACCTCTCCTGTCTTTCTTACACTCTAGATCCCAAAGCACTTTATAGAATGAAAGAAATATTAAAGTAAAACAAACAAAAAAAATAGCAGCGGTAGAAAGAAGCAAAGAGATGTTTATAAGGGAGACAAAACAAGTATTAAGCTGACATTTGAGAACTGAAGGTGGCAGGAACTGCAGGGGAGACCTTTTCATTAAGGACCATAAAATTATGTAAAAAAAAAGTAGAGCAGAAGTTGGTGCTAGATGGATGAAGATAATAGAAGGAAAGAGAGAGGCAAGGTCTAGGGGCTAAAACAGGAGCAAGTCCATGGAGGTTCAGTGTTCATTTGTTAGATTTTTAAGGGAAAGTGAACAGTTGAGATAATCTACTCTGGCTGTCTGCATAGCACAGATGATAGAATTTCACTCATTAAGTCCTGCATCAAGCCTGTGGCAGATATTAGTCATGTCACTTACAGTACTACTGGAAGGCACGCAGATTCTTCAGCGATGAGAACAATATAAGAACATGTTTACAATAGAATAAAATATTTTGAGGTTGAGCTAGAGCAAATATTTTAGAAAGATACTAGATCTTCCTCTCAAAGTATGAACCATCATCAGTGTTTTCTCCAGGTAACTAACCTATTTTTCTCTGTTTTTTATTTTTTTTTCTTTAAACAACATCTGCTTAGCCTATAGATACTGACCAAACCCAGGAGGAGTCCCAGAAGAAGTGACGAGGGAAAGGAGGGGCATGTAAATTCAAAACATCTTTTGATGTTTGTTCTTTTCAAAACATCTGTAACTCTCCAGTGCTGTTTAAGAGTAAAGTGCCTGTGGTTAAGACGTTCATTTGCTAAGCCTGTTTTTCTTTTTGTTTGCCCTATTGTTCCTGAAAGGATTAATCAGGAAATGCAGAGGGAGAAGCTCAGAGATGGAATTCTGAGGCAATGTCTAAACAATGGGGGGGCTCGTAATGGCTGTGGCACTGGTCCCTGTGTCTCAAATGCATGGTCAGTGGGGTCCTACTGCCCAAGAAGAGTGTCAGACACCTGAGAGTGTGGTTGAGAGACCTAGAGTTAGGAGCAGTGATCAGTCTGTACCCAGACCCAGATGGCTTAGAAACACTAGGATCCAGTAGTTGGGTCCACTCCCAACAGCTTGGTGTCTGCCCAGAGAGGGGGACTGTGCCAGTGTGATAGGGTGTGTCCCCCTCACTGGCAGTGAAAAGGGTTCACTGGAGCCAGAGAGCAATTAGTGCATTTTGTTGTATTTGGAGGATGAGTGCCAGCTGAGAGGAGCTGGGGGACTAATAAAGGAAGGCTGGCAGGATGGTAGAAGAGGCAGGAACCAGGCTCTGGGTTCCTCTTCTAAGACGGGTGCTGTGGGAACGCTCCAGGAGAGACAATGGACATTACAGGGGTGGAGCAAGCTGCTGTAGTGAGTCCAGACAAAAGAGAGAGGTGCCAGGGAGCCAGTTCAGGGGTTGAGTTTCTGGAGGAAAGGGACATGGACATATGCAGCACTGGGGAAAGGCAGATAGGAACTGGGCCTCTAGGGAGGAAAGCCTGGGAGGTGCTGCTTGGTTCAAGAAGAACTCTGTGGAGCCTAGGAAAGGGCTGGGGGAAAGGGCCTAGAGATGTGCTGAGGGGGTAGTAGGCAGCCAGGGGTCTGAGGAGTAGACCTTAGCTGCTAGCTGCAGGGTCCCTGGACAGGAACCCAAAGTAGGGGGCTGGGTTCCCCTACTGGCCACCGAGGAAGGTGGCATAAAAGACCCCTGATATAAAGGGCATAAGTACGACTGAGCCTGGAGTTGGACTGTAGTTCTGGTGCAATGTTGTTGTGCTATTGAGACTCTTACCCCTGCCAGGGTAGAGCTGAACATGGCCTGACCGGAGGGCTGAGTCACGAGAAGGTGTGTACTTGGCACCTACCCTGCTTCTAAAAATTCCCATAGGAAGGGGGCCTTCTAGGGCTTTCAGCCATGTGGTACTGAGTGGGACCGTGCCCAAGTACCTCAAAAATCTGGCCTAAGTGACTTGCCCAGGATCACAGGGAACCGGACCTGAGTTTCCTGAGTTTGTTGACTAGCTCCTTAATAACTGGACTATCCTTCCTCAGCCTTCTACTTTGCTGGCCGGTGTGAGGCAGAGCCGGAGTTCCTCTTTTTGTAAAGTTGGTGGCAGCCTTAACACTCCCGTGAGCACCGAGGTGGCTATTCTGACTGACTCTTATGCAGGCTGTGAGGTGGGCTGGTCTTGTTACAGATAACACCTAAGGTTACTCTAAATGAATAGAAATTATGAGGGAAGGGAAACATTTCTCTATGTATTTTGTGCCTTTGATGGCACTTTGATTTTAAAATCCCATCCCTTCTGTTGACCCAGGTGAAGACAATGGGAGTTTTCCCTCTGACTATATTGGAAAAAGGGGTAGACTAATGATGAATGCTCTTAAAAATCTCATCCTGTGTGCAAAGTTAGCAATCATGATTGCCATTGTATAATAAAATAGACCCTCATCTTGCCATGAACTCTGCACTGACATATCAGGAGCACTTCCACTGCAGTTCAGCTCACTGAAAGATCAGGACCTTAGTTCTTCCTGTCTTGTGTGTCTTTCACACAGTAACAGGAGAGAGCACAGGCTAATTTCAATGGGTCTGTGAATGGAAGTAAATACACACCAGCATGAGCAGGGATTGCACAATCTAGCCTACACAAACAGGGATACTGTAGTGATCCACAAAAATGTACAGAGGGACCTAAGGCAAGATGCAGTATCAGAAATTGAACATAGTTTTAAAATTGAGTTAAAATTAAAGCTGCCTGTGTCCTCTTTACTAGAACTAAGTGCTTATTAAGAAACATTCAAGTATGCACATTTAAGTCTGTGGTGAGGCAGATAGCCTGGAGGTAGACTGGGAATAAAGGTCGAGACTAGGGGAAGGACTCCCGAGAGGAAACCTTGATGGTCAGTGGCTCAAGTAGGAGCCAGGCCTTCAGCATGAAAGTCCAGAGGCTCAACACTCTGAGCGAGTGGGATGAAAGTGTAGCCCAGGAGGGACAGAAGATCTTGTTTTATGTTCTTTGGACTAAAGACTGCTACTTGACAGGGCCCCCCAAAGGGAGAGGAGATAGGTCTGTTGCAGGACTACTATTGGGACTAAGGGCATATCTACACAAACACTTACAGTGTAGCAAGCTGGGCTGTAAGTCTTCAGCACGCCATGCGCGAACTGTCTGTCTTGACCCTGCTTTTGTACAGTAAAAAATCCCTAGTGGGTTTTGCTGTACTGCCGTTGATACGACACAATAGGGAACTTTTAGTGAACCTCAACATGGTCCACACAGTCAGTCAGTGTGTGGCATGCTGGAGCACTGTAGTCGCTCACCCAGCTGCCACACAGTACAATAACTCCTCACTTAAGGTTGTAGTTATGTTCCTGAAAAATGCGACTTTAAGTGAAATGATGTTAAGTGAATCCAATTTCCCCATAAGAATTAATGTAAATGGTGGGGCGGGGGGATAGGTTCCAGGGAAATTTTTTTTTTAAGATAGAACACTTATATACACACGCAGACACACAGTATAAGTTTTAAACAATTTAATACTGTACACAGCAATGATTGTGAAGCTTGGTTGAGGTGGTGAAGTCAGAGGGTGGGATATTTCCCAGGGAATGCCTTACTGCTAAATGATGAACTAGAACAGCTGAACCCTCAAGGGTTAACAAGTTGTTGTTAATGTAGCCTCAAACTCTACAGGGCAGCACAAATGGTGGGAGGGGAGACAGCATGGCAGACAGAGACTCTCACCGGTGTGTGTGAGAGAGAGATGTGCATTGCCCCTTTAAGAACGCTGACATCACTCTAAGTACCTTGCCTTTTTAAGTAGATCAGTAAGTTGAGACAGCCCCTGCTGCCAGCAAGTTCCCTCTGTCCTGAGCCCTGTCATGCCTCCCCCCTTGCTCTATGGAGATGGGGTAAGTGGGGGGCAGGGAGGAGGGGGACACCCTGACATTAACCCCCCTCTTCCTTCCCTCATCTTGTACAGCAAGCAGGAGGGTCCCAGGAGCAGCTCCAAGGCAGAGGGCAGGAGCAGCACATGGCAGTGGGGGGAGGGACAGCTGAACTGCCAGCAATTGCTAGCCTGCTGGGCGGCTGCTGCACAAGGAACTTAAGGCAGCGGGGAGCTGATGAGGGGCTGCAGGTCCATGCTGGTTCCAAGCCCCCACGAGGTAGCTCCAACGGGCTGCTCTTTCTGCAATCAGTGGACAAAGCTAGCAACTGCCAAACAACATTATAAGGGAGAATTGCGCAACTTTAAATGAATATATTTTCTAATTGATCAGCAATGAAACAAGGTTAACCGGGATGACTTTAAGTGAGGAGTTACTGTGTTTCTATACACCTGCCCTTAGACTGGGAACCAGAGGTGGCACCACTGCTGAACTGCACCACAAGGGGGCGCAGGGAGGGAATGCTGCTATAGTGATGTTAACTTTTTATTGACATCAGTGGGAAAGTCTGTTGATTGACGGTAGTGTGCGGTCCTAAACTTATACCTGAGCCTATGAACCCTAACTGGAAATGGAATAAATCCCTTTCCATGGAATATATTTGACACTCCTGCCCTAAGAAGTGGTCTGGGAATCATGGGCACAGACATAATCAGGTCACCCAAATAAAATAAGGATTAGCTGCAAATGGAGAACAATTAGAGGCCCTGAACTCCTGATATTGGAAAGTCTGTAAGCAGCTCCAACCACTAAAGCTCTGCACCTTCTTCATCACAGAAGAAATGAATTTTAAACTGAAGTTAAACTTCCTTCCCATTTGTCCAGAAAATCTATGCCATGGGGCGTGATTGCCCCTTCCTCTTCTGTAGGAAACAGCTCCTCTCCAGCCAGTCAATACAAGGAAGGAAGTTTAAAGCCATTTAATTTCTGTGTTGAGTAACCCGATTGCAAGCAGAGTCCTTTCCCTTTCCTTTTGATGGTTCAAACTGCCTGAGGGGAAGGTGCGTTGGACGCTTCTGGTGGCTAACAATGGATGTTGAGCTGGACTATGACTTGCCAAAAGACCACTGAAGGAAGAGAGGCTGGTGCCCTGTTTGGGATTTGCTGTTTGTTTCCTTTCTTTCCCTTTGCTTGTTTGTCCTTAGTTCCTGGAAGGGGTAAACTCAACCAGAGGGCCTAGATTCCATCCCTGGGCCTGTGCTACTGACTGCCCCAATCTGGATGGCTGGAACCTGAGTGGGAATGTAATTCTGTCACACCCCAAAGGGGTTACCGCTGTGATGCTCTCATGTGGGTGACATGAATTGCATTCCTCATGTTGTGATACTGGAATCAGTCCTGGGCTTGGAAAGCTGAGGAAACTGCATGGTTGGCTCCGCCGTGGTGGGAAAGAAAACAGAAGTGGTTTCACCTGGTAAGCCATGTTGGTGAATAAAACGTGGCAAAAATACATAGGAAGGCTAGTACTTCTTGACAGATCAAGATGGGGGGTAGGGGGAATAGTCCCCCAAGACTTTCCCAGAGTGAAAGGTCACCTGGGAGGAGTAAAAACAGAACTAGAGTCACAGTACCTTGTATTCCATTGGAAAGCGAATAGTACAGAGATCCAATTTAATCCAGATTCTGGCATGCTCCCTTCATCAGAGATTTATCTTGGAATTATAAAGCACAGTTACAAGAGTCAAAACAGCTAACATAGTTACCCTAGAGCAGGGATCAGCAACCTTTCAGAAGTGGTGTGCCGAGTCTTCATTTATTCACTCTAATTTAAGGCTTCGCGTGCCAGTAATGCATTTTAACGTTTTTAGAAGGTCCCTTTCTGTAAGTCTATAATAATATAACTAAACAATAGTTTAGTTATAGAGGCTGGAGAGGAGCTGTTTTCTACAGAAGAGGAAGGGGCAATCATGCCCCATGACATAGATTTTCTGGACAAATAGGAAGGAAGTTTAACTTCAGTTTAAAATTCATTTCTTCTGTGATGAAGGTTTTTAAAATGTTTAAGAAACTTCATTTACAATTAAATTAAAATGCAGAGCCCCCCAGACTGGTGGCCAGGACCTGAGCAGTGTGAGTGCCACTGAAAATCAGCTCGCGTGCCACCTTTGGCACGTGTGCCATAGGTTGCCTACCCTTGCCCTAGAGGCTATAAACATTATAGAATAAGTCCCCTGGTAGGAGGAGATGTATCTTGCTTACAAGAGGAGGGTCCGAGAGTAGTAGCCATTTACAGAGCTTTCTCTAGGAGTCGGGCAAATCAGATTTAGTACTAACATTTAGTGGCAGCTCCCTGGACCAGAATTAGGTTATGCCAGGTTGGGATAGTTTAGCACAAATCTGAGATGCAGTTTAGGTGGAAAGCACCATGATACTAGAGTTATACAGGAAATCTACAGAATGGGGGATCTACATGTGCCTGGAGGCTTAGAGATGGGTTGCAGTGGCAGAGGGTGGTGGTAGAAATCCTGCATGCATTTTGATAACTAAGTAGTTGCAACATGAACAAATGAGTCAGTATGGCAGCAATGAGTGGTGATTGATTTTTATAGCCTTATTTCAAGACCTTAATGCCCTCTTGAAAGTCTTACAAATAAAAGAAGAGTCCAGTACAATCCAGTTAACCTAGACCTTGGTAACCTGCACTGAAAACTGATTTTGGAGAGACAGATTTAGGGGGGTGATTAAAAGGCTTCTATGTTGGTGAAAGGCATATGACTCTGGGAAGTAAGAGAAGAGTGCAAGAAAGAAAAAAGCAACTAACAGGAGACCATGTGAATGTGTGTAAGTTATACTAGGTCAACCCTTACTTCAACTTGCATCTTCTTCTAGCTCCTCATGTGGTGTGTTATACCGTCGGTAAGTGAGTGTATGTAGCTCTGAGGGAGTCTAATTTACACAGCTCTGAAATTGGCCTGGACACTTTTAATTTCTGTTTTTACTAACATTTTTTTGAAAAAATCCCATGTGAATTGCATCCGACGAAGTGGGTATTCACTCACGAAAGCTCATGCTGCAATATATCTGTTAGTCTATACGGTGCCACAGGACTCTTTGCTGCTTTTACAGATCCAGACTAACACGGCTACCCCTCTGACATGTGAATTGATGTCCGTGAGACTACTCCTATGCTTAAAGTTAGTATGTTCTTAAGTACTTTGCTGTTCTAGGCCTAAAAGACTATCTGAGGTGCAAGGCAATGGAGATATAGATTCTATAACCCTGTTAATGCCTACGGTACAAATCCATGGTAAAGGTAAGAGAGGTTCTTCATGAAAATGGGAACCCAGTCTCATGAACTTTCCTTCTTTTAGTCACATGAAATTAAACAGATAATATACTGCAGTGACCATTCCTACTAAAGAAGACACGTTAATCCAGTAGGTCTTTTCCATCACTATTTTTTAATCATTAACTTTTTTATTCCATTTTGTCATAAACAGATAAGAAAAGTTAATAGCACAGAAGTACTTTATATCTCTTTTGACTATAAAGGGTTAACAAGTTCAGTAAGCCTGGCTGTCACCTGACCAGAGGACCAATCAGGAGACAGGATACTTTCAAATCTTGAGGGAGGGAAGTTTCTGTGTGTGCTGTTAG
>NC_133769.1:120395224-120397596 GCF_003597395.2 Chelonoidis abingdonii
GCAGGGTCCACTCTCTTGGAGCTGGAGCCTAATACAAAACAGAATATAGAATGGTTAGTGGGTACCTGATTACTATAGAAAGAGTGTGTGAGAATAAGTAACTCTTTTTAGAAGAATTTTGGAGCATGGCTCTTGTAAGTTAAAAGAAAATTTAGTGTATTGATGAAACCAGTTGTTGGTTGAAGCAATTTTTGTTCTAGATGAGATGTCAAAAATGGTCCTCTGTTTCCTTGATACATAAGAATATTTTATTGTTAAATTGAATTAACTATACATGAAAATTGAATTAGTGCATTTTATGGTAAAACTACGAATGTTGGAGTCTTATAATTAAATTGCACTGCAGTAATTAGTGGTATGCCAATACTTGGGGGGGGTGGGGGGGAAGGTGAATTTTCCTCTCTGTTTTGTGATTCAAGGAGTTTGAATCACAGTGATCTTCCAGGGTAACCCAGGGAGGGGAAGCCTGGGAGAGGCAACGGTGGGGGAAAGGATTTTCTTTCCTTCTGGTAAGATCCTGAGGGTCTGGGTCTTGGGGTTCCCCGGGCAAGGTTTTGGGGGGACCAGAGTGTACCAGGCACTGGAATTTCTGGTTGGTGGCAGCGCTACAGGTCCTAAGCTGGTAATCAAGCTTAGGGGAATTCATGCTGGTACCCCATCTTTTGGACGCTAAGGTTCAGAGTAGGGATTTATACCATGACACATTTGATAAAATATAATGTGCCAGAAGTATCTGGCCTAGCTCAGGTGGGGTATGCTGTAATATATGGCCACTTTTTATCCAAACATCTGAATCTCACTTTCAGTATGAATACACTGCTCTTTCTTTTGCTGATCTGGAGATTTTCTTCGGTCCTTTACAATGTTCTTCTGCTGGAAACAAATATGCAGTCTCTTATTTTTTTTTTAAAGATAACTTTCAAAGGCTATTACATTGATTGAGTATATCTCACAGCTCCTATGGCTCCAAGGCCATAGTACCTGAGAGTGCTTCACAAACAATGGGTGAGATTCTTGCAGCCCATGGGGAAGGGAGGCTATGCTGGCTTTTAACCACCATTGCATCCTCCTCAGCCTGGACTCCTTTGAGAACTGGGGATGCCCCTGATATAATTTAGGGGCTGTGCTATGGTCTCATGGAGAGGATATGAGTTGCAGTGCACACTAAAGTGTTGCACTGCAGCTGCTCTGTTTTAAGACTCCACTAGTGTGAACTATATGGTACCTAAACAGGCCTATGCTAACAAAAATTAGGTACCATTTAGCTCTCCCTAGCAGGGTCTATCCATGGCAGTTACAATGCCACACTTTAGATGGCACTGCATTTCACATCTCCATAGCCCACACTGCAGAGTCATGTAGATGAGCCCTTAGACCAGGGGTGGCAAACCTGTGGCTCTAGAGTCACATGCAACTCTTCAGAAGTTAATATGCAGATCCTTGTATAGGCACTGGTTCCGGGCCTGGAGTTACAGGCGCCAACTTTCCAATGCACCAGGGAGTGCTCACTGCTCAACCCCTGGCTCTGGCACAGGACCTGCCCCCACTCCACCCCTTCCCGTCCCCTCCCCTGAGCTTGCCGTGTCCTCGCTTCTCCCCCTTCTCCCTCCCCCACCTCCTGAACACCACAAAACAGCTGATCGAGAGATGCGGGGATGAAGTGAGAGTCACTGATTGGCAGGGCTACTGGTGGGTGGGAGGCTCTGAGAGGCGGGGGGTGGGAGCTAATGGGTAGGGGGGAGGTGCTGACATATTCCTGTGGTTCTTTGACAATGTACATAGGTAAATTCTGGGTCCTTCTCAGGCTCAGTTTGGCCACCCCTGCTTTAGACAGCCCTGAGGTATGTTCAAATTTCCAACTGTCCTGCCCCTGCCACACTTGTCCTGTCCCTAGCCCTACTCCTGGCATGCCCTGCATTTCTGGGTTTATGAGGCTGTCCTTGGAGGACAGTATTTAGTTGTCTTCCTCAGTTCTTGCACTGGAGGAATTCGCCCCTAGCTGGAATCAGGGATTTTACAGCCCCTTCGTCTCATGTAAAGTGGCAGGAGCAGGTGTGAGAACCTTGCTGAATGAATTTACTATTAAACAAAACCCCTGTGAAGTATGATCCATATTTTATAGATGAGGAATTGAGGCACAGAGCAAAGTGACTCTTCCCAAGGTCACACAATAAGTCTGTATTAGAGCCAGGAACTCTCGTCCGAAGTTTCAGTCCAGTACCTTATCCACAGGACCATCTTTCCTAGTACAATGCATATAACTTTTTATATCCTTAGGGGCAGCTGGTTTGGGAAGAAATCACTTGAGGCTAGACAGCAGACAGCTAACAAAACTACCATTTATTTACAGACACAGAGCTCGCCTAACTGGC
>NC_133769.1:120399495-120483548 GCF_003597395.2 Chelonoidis abingdonii
AGGCAATTCCCGAACAAACAAGCACTCCCAGTGCATCGTGCCTAGGGAGAAGGCCCACATCCTGGCAATAAATGCAGTCAGCTCCCAGCCATGGGCCCGTATGCATGGTGTAAGCGAGGGAGAGAGCTCCAAACAGACAAATTAACTTAATGGAGGCAGCTCACCAGCCCACCAGGTACTCTAGGCCACATGACCCTATCACTGCAGATGTGAGTCCGTCCCCACTGCCCCTCTACATGTAAAGGCTGTGGTGTTGACGAGAAATAAACTGCTGACGCCCCTCCAAGAAGAGTGAAAGTCCCCCACAATAGTGACCCCCTGAGATTGCGCTCAGTTACAAGTAGAATTTCGCTTCCTCCATTAAGTATCCCTCGGCAACGGGTCAGCATCAAGAGTAACATCTCAGTCTGGCATCTGAAAGCTGAAATACCCTCATGCTGCAGCGGAGACCAACAGCAAGCTGGTCCGCTAGGCACAATTGCCCATGGATGTGAAGCACGAGGGACTATCACTGCCCCTCAACTTTCCAGTGAGGTTCAAAACAGCGAGCAAAACAGAGTTAAGTCACACGTACTCCCTCAGGCCCCGTACAGTGCCAGTACCAATAAAGCCCTAAAATTATATCCAGCAGATGCCCACCACTGCCATCCTAGTACAGCTATCCATGGCACTACAGGGGCTACATGCCACTCTGCCTTAGTGGGATCCGTCCGTGTGGCAATGCTGCTCGAGTTTTGAGACTTGCCCAGGAATTCCCCTTGAGAGACCAACCCATTGTGCCTGAAAAAAGCATCTAGAGCCCATAAAGACATCAGAAGGAACACCGAGAAAAGGCGAGTGCCGAAGGAAAAGAAGTGACACCAAAAGACCATACTCTCTCCTCACTGATGACATGCTGTTAATGCCTTTCTCACCATAATCTGGCAGCACCAGTTTCATCTCTTCTAGGAGATGGCGAGAAGGATAGTTGGCAAAACACTGCAAATACACTGGAAAAAGTCAAGGCACATACCATCGACACTATTGACATTCCCATTTTCCCTCTAAGATACCTTACCTATGAACGAAGCCCAGCTAGGGGTGCAGCAGGAACTGTAATGGCTAACTCAGCATCATAGCACCCGTACAAATGCAGATGATATATAATACTTTAGCCTGTCTCCCCTCCAAGGAATCGGAAGTTCCTCCTCCAACCCACCACGCAATTCTATCGTCGGTTGGAGGCAGTCAATCCCATGGCGCAACAACCCAGTCAAGGGTCTTTTTGTATGCAGGGATGGAAATGCCTGGACTCTTTTGAAGGAAGGAAACTCTCTACGACCATTTCATCATACAGATCAACTAATATCCGAAAGGACCCTCAATCTGGTGAAATCACTGTAATAAACGTAAGGCTGCAATTAATCCCGGCATTAATGCCTGGCGATTAACTGAAGCAAATTCATGCATTAATTTTTTTAAATGCATTATCTTATACTGTGGGGGGTAGGAGGCAACGGTGTGGAGGGGGCTCTGTATGGGTGGCCATAAGGAGCTGGGCTCTTCGCCATGTCTTCGCCTCACAGGCACTGAGGTGGAGGAACCGGCACGCCAGCGGACTCTGAGCCTTGTAATTTGGTGCACACAACACCATAGAAGTTTGGCTGGCCGGCTGTGAAGTAATCCGGACCCACAGCTTAGCAGAAAAACCTCCCTGTCACTGGATCTTAAGGTCATGCAGGTCAGGCGGAACGAACCCCACTAGTTATGGCAAGGAAATGAGCAGATCGCCTACAGAAGGGCCGGGAAGGAGGGCCAAGTCTACCGTCTGGCTTCTCCGCTGTGGTAGTGCTCTATTACTGTGTGTTTTTATTAGCGACTAGCGTTCTTCATAGCGGCAGGGAGGAAATGTTGTGTATGGGGTTGGAATATAGTTGTTATTTGGTTCACGTTTGTTTTTTGTTCCTACGGCACTGATTGTTATAGGTGGATAGCCCAGCCAGCTCGGGTGAAAAATGGGACCCCAGGATTTCCACAATGTCACTGTAAGATTTAGGCTCAGGCTTAACAGGGTGTAGTAAGCTGCATAGCAGGGAGTAGGTTTTAGTCCCTACAACACTTAAGAGTATTGGCACCTTCTTCTCTTCTGTAATGTCATTTGGAACAACAAAAAGCTCAAAACACTCAGTATACACATGCCATTGCACTATATTCTCATCAAAAGGTTCCAGTGGCCTGGTCAGAGTAGCCATGATTTTTAGTTTCACTTTCACAGTCAGTGAAAACGAGCAGTTTTTTTGTTTGTTTGTTCTTTACCTTGACTTCTTCCTTCTGCTACTGGAGCAGCACCAGAATCCCATCCATCATCGCCACTTGTTATACCCTTGGGGGCAGCCGGTTTAGGAAGAAATCACTTGAGGCCAGACAGCAGACAGCTAACAAAACTACCATTTATTTACAGACACAGAGCTCGCCTAACTGGCCGAAGCTGGCTGGGCTATCCCCTAATAATCTAACTCAGTTGCCATAGGAACAAAAACCATGACAACCAAATACACAACATATTCCAACCAAATACACAACAATATGCCATATAAATGCTTTTCTGAATTGGGCCTAAAGTCCTTCCCTTGCCAAGACAACTCTTAAGAATATTCTTAACTTTAACATAACGTTGACTTCAATGGAATTTGGGAAGCTTTCCCAAATTGGGCCATAGGTGCAAGATAATATTGCTTGTGTGTGTGTCCCTGTCCCTTACTGGAGTGTACACACATGGCCTATACAATCTGAGACAATGAGGCAAATACCTGTGCAAGGATTCTACGTGTAGAAGTACTGCTCAGTTAAATGAACAGTTGTGCATGGCCCATGGAATCAGTGCTGCTGGTACAATTTGTAAGTGGGGGTTCTGACAGCCACTGAACCAAACTGGAAACCCTGAGTATAATGGAAACCACTTCAAGCCAGAGCTGCAGCAGAACCCCTAGTTCCAGCACCTATATGTGGAATTGAGAGGAAGATAAATTTGTTTCACTCTTGATTTTTTCCCTCCTTATTTTTCTGAATGGGATATTGTTGTAGCTGTACCTATAACAGATCGTGCCCTCCTCATTCTCTGTTCTGTATGATTATTTTTCTCTCTTGTGTGCTGAGCTAGCAAAATACCTATTCATGTGGTTCAGCCCCATTGAAGTCGATAGGATTTAACTATGTGCTTATAATCCTGAGTCAGCAAGATACTTAAGCATGTGCCTAACTTGAATAGCCAGAATGTTTCACATGATTAAAGTTAGGCATATGCCTAAGTACCTTGCTGGGGCCGGGTGCTTTTCCACTAAAGAACTGCAGGAATGGTGGGGTCTGAAGGAAGGGAGAGTCTCCTGCAGTAAAAGTCTCTGGAGAAGGAAGACCCTTGGTGGCTGGGTAGAAAGCCCCCGCTAGACATTGTGTTTTCCATTTGTGTGTTTATTGGTGGTTTGCACAGTAAAAGGAGGCAAGAAATATAGACTGATTTGGTGGGAATGATACTTGCACCACTATGACTACACAGGTGTGGCCTGAGGATCTTACAGTTTAATAAGACAAGTGACATGTGAAAGATGCGGGTGAGGGATGCAATAAATTTTCTCCCCCATTTTTAAAAGCATATGTACAGTTATTCTTTTAGATGGGTAATAAAGTGTCCATTCTTTCCATGTGCTGCTCAAATCAATCATCATTAATGGGCTAATGTCTTATAGGTATTGTAGCAGAGCAGGATCTTTGGATGGGATGAATGGATCAGTTCAGAGAGGGCACTGGTACAGTGTAGAATTCTAATGGCTGGAATAATCAAAATCTGGACTGGATAAAACTCTAGAACATTACTTTGTAGGTAAAAACCCTGCCTTCATGATGGGAATGATTTTATGTAGGATTATTCTCTACACTATCTTTTCTAATCATTTATCCAGTGCTGACTGAAATGAGTCAAGCTATGGGGATTCCACCTCTTCCCTGGGGAGACTTTTCCCACAGTCTAGTAGAGCTCACTGTTTCCTAATATTAGCATACATTTCCCTTATTAGTCATAAAATTATCTGGCTTTTAAAGAATACAGCTACAGTATTCACTCTGTTCTCCCATATATCCTGAGTCATGAACATTCATGGAGATTCTTGCCAGGAAAAAAGGCACAGTAGTTTCTGTGATCTTGAGTCCTTTCTACTGATGTTTGTTTCTTTCATTACTGTGTAAAAACATATCTTTGTGTTAAGCAAACTGGTGGAGCTTCATATAAGCTTGGCAGCCTGACAACTATCAGAAGTGGAATTAATAATAATACATGAGAACGTTAAAACAAAAACAGAGGTATGAAGGACTGCATAGAAAAGAAAGATCTCTTTAATTTGCAATCCAATCCAAGCATGCTGCCTCCAAGTGGCTTAATTATGTTAACCGCAAAGTTTTTCTTACCAGCAGTGATTTATAAAAGCTGTAAGATTTTTGGCAATTCAAGATGTGCTCCTGCCTTGAATTTACTATAAAAAAACAAACCAACCCTGGTTTGAAATTAGTTGTACTTCTGTAGAAGATGAAAGGGGAATATAAAAATGCACTGCAAAGATGACTTTATGATCAAGTGTGACAGTGAAGAATTTCAGTTCATTAGCGACATCTGCTTTGTAAAGGGGGAAAAAAACCAAAACAACCACCCCATCATCAAGGTGGTTTCAGTGACACTCCGGATATTACTAATGTAGAGATAGTATTTTCAGACATGTCTTGTCTTCTGCCTAGTTAAAATCTTCACACTATGGGCCATATACTACCCCCAAGTCTGCACATGGAACTCCCAGTGCTATTAAGGTCAGCTTCAAGCCCAGAATATTATATAGTTCTAAATGGTTTCAAAAATCCCATTGATTCCAGTGGCAGTTAGAACCCTTCTCACACATTTTGATAGATTTATTATCTTTATAGGTTATAAAATATCAGAGAAGAGACCAAGCCAAGAAGTTCAGAACTTCCTTTGGACCCAAACTTTCTCAAAGTTCATGGAGAGAGTTGGATCTGGGGTTTAATTTGACAAATTATAAAGAGACAGATCATTTACAAGGCATAGACTGGATCCAAGTTCGCACTTTGATCACCTCTCAAGTCTGGGACTGTTTGGATTGGGGGGTTTCTCTGTAACCAGCTCCATTCTCATCCTGCAGACTCTTGCATTTAAAGAAATAACTATGAAGAGGAGGCAGAAGAATGCCAAGAGAAAGCAGTAATTACCATGTGAGTACACTGCTTGTGTCAGCAAGTGATGGCTGTCTACGGAGAAATGGATTGCAGGCTATAAGGAATGGGTAGCTTAGGAAAAAGAAAGAACCTGGCACAATTTCTCTGTGGACAGAAGAGACTGGATAGCATGCCATAACTACTGACTAAGCTGAAAGGCCTAAATGGCCGACAGCATAACTTAAAAAGTGACAGTTCGATGAATGACAACCAGTAAAAAGTTCTAATCCCTATAAATCAGGCTCAGGTAGATAACTGTACAGCCAAGGCCTTTTGCTTAGCAACATCAATATTGCATCATGTTAAGGAAGGGAAAGGTTGTCTTTAATATGCTCTAATTCTGGCTTGATTTCCACTGGCGGACAGTCCTTCATTAGTATCCTAACACTTGGAAGCAAACATTCTGCTCTTGTATCTCCCAAGTGATCATTACTTTCAGGCTAGCTGCTCTCTGTTGTAGCCCTTTTATATCTGTTGTATAGAAGATAGCTTTTTAATCTGAATGTTTATCAAAGGGGGCCTGTTGCAGTGTCTGATGTGTTTCATATAGTTATTGACACACACAATATTTATGCCATAGAGAGCAGAACACAGCAGTGATAAGGAGCTACTTATTCATTTATTTCCAGGCTTTGAAGCAAACACTAATTTCCTGAAAGTGCTATTAGAAAGCAGACAGACATGAAGTTTTTGTTCACCTTAGTCCGAAGGCTCAGGAACAAATGGGCATAGAAACGGAACTGTCTTCTCACTGACAGCCTGATTCAAAGCCCATTAGAAGGCAGTTGAAAGGCTCTTATTGACTTCAATGGGCTTTGTATCAGGTCCCAAGTCCCTGCAACGCAGGGCAGAGAGACACTGTTAGGGGAGTGATGAGCAGTCAAAACTTTAACATGGAGCTCCCTTAAAGAAATGTCTCCTTCAGTCAGCAATACATTATTTATATTCCTGACCATTTATATTGCTGTGGCACCTAAAGGCTTTAATCACATTGGTCCACTGTGCTAAGTGCTGAAGTGCTGAACAAGCACAAAATAAACGACAGTCCCTGCCCCTAAGTGCTTACAATGCATGTGATCTTCCCTGGGGACAATAGACTATGGTGTAGTGCAAAACACAGGAAAGTAATTACATGGATAAACCTCAGATGATTATCCTTATTAGTGAGAAATGTATTCCAGAAGAAACTGGGTTGGTGATCTTGCAAGCAGTGGGGCTTTCATACTATCAGAAATTCTTTTTCTGATTGTAGTGGGTCCAATGAAATCCATATTCAAGTATCCAACTGTGAACGGGTATATAAACCCTTCACTAGACAGTAGGGGGTCAAGGAACAACTATGGGCTAAGGGGGCTCTTACCCTATTCCCTTGCTGAGCATGCTTGGGTTGGAGGCAGGGTTTAAAAGCCAGCCAGGCAGCTCAGTCTGGGGCTGGCAAGCCAGGGAGGAAAATGTGCCTTGGGAGCTACAGAGGAGGATAAGAGCTGAGCCCGCATCAAGTTGGAAAGCAGGAGAGCTACAACACCCAACAACTGGGATGAGGACTGGAAGCTCAGAAGGTGACATCCCCCAGAGACAGGCAGCAGCTGGATGGGGTATGGATAGAAGTAGGAAGAGACCCAGGGAAACTGACTGAGGGCTGACGCCATACAGAGATTGGTGAGCAGCCGAACCACTCTCACGGTGTAATAAGCCTCTGTCCCAAATCTGGACCTTAGCGTCCAAAATCTGGGTGCTTAGCATGAACCTCCAAGCTTAATTACCAGCTTGGATCTTCTCTCGCTGCCACCAATCAGGATTCTGAGTACCTGATAAACTCTCTGGTCTCCCCAAACCTTTCCCTGGGGGACCCCCAAGACTCAGATGCCCTGAGCCTCCAACAAAGGGAAATAACCCACTTCCCTTCCTGCTCTTTACTTCCTCCCAGATTTTCCCGCCCTGGGGATACTAGGAGATTTCCCTGCTTCAATCCCTTGAAACACAAAACAGAGAGGACGATTTACCTTCCCCCCTCCTTCTTCTCCCCCCTCCCAGTCTTTCCCTGAGAGAGACAGTACTCCTGGCACAGAGATTCCTATCCCCTTGCCTTAACTAGGAAAAGAAAATCCAACAAGTTTTAAAAAGAAAGCTTTATATAAAAAAGAAAGAAAAAACACATGACATGATCACTGCATCAAGATGACATAACACAGGGCTATTGCTTAAAAGAAAATATGAATAATCAGCCTTATTCAAAAAGATATCCAATTTAAACATTCCAGCAACTCCACACATGTAAATACAAAATACAATATAAACCTATTGCTTTTCCTTTTGTACTCACAACTTGGGAACAGAAGGGTAGAAAGAAGCTTGGAGATAGAAAAAAAAAAAGCTCTTCCCTCATAGCCGAGAGAAACAAACAGACAGAACAAAGACAAAACACACCCAGAAGTTCCCTCCCTCACTTTGAAAAATCCGGTTTCCTGATTGGTCCTCTGGTCAGGTGTTTGGTTCCCTTTGTTAACCCTTTACAGGTAAAAGAAACATTAACCCTTAGCTATCTGTTTATGACACACGGGACCCTGAGTTGGAACCTGATGGAGTGGGAGGGCCTGGGTTTCCCTGCCCCGCGTGAATGTTAGCCACCTAGACAGGACTGCTGGTGCTTGAAGTTTGGCCATGAGACAGGAGACCCCTATACCACCACCCTGATCACACCAACCATTATCCATGCAATTGCAAATTACTGTGATTCCCATAATTCATTAATCCCAAGATGCATTTATAATGGATGTGTGTCATCAAATGAGTGTGTATCTGTTTATATCAGCACACTGCAACAGGCAACCAGCTGTGTAAGAAAGATTTCTTATACAGAAACTGCTTTTGGACAGTGACCACAGTGAGTGAAACTCCCAAGACCTCTAGAAGGTGTATAACTTTGCTGTACAATTCTTATTCTCAGTATTTTCCCTTCCCCACAGTCTCCTATAGATATGTGAATATATGCATTTACTAAGGACTGAAAGTCATAGCTTTCTGATAGTGCTTAGTGACCTATCTAAAGCGACTTGAAGGTCTTAGTCCAGCCCACCACGACCTAGGTGTTCACATCCCAAAAGATACCATCACAAATTGAAAACTAGTTGCTTCTTTCTGCAGAAAGGATTGGAATTGACTAGACAGGAGGACTGAACTACTGTTTCACCTCTAAAGGCAGTATCACAAGAATAATTGTGCAGCTCAATGCTAGGACATTTTAAAGAAGGGAATGATGTCGGTTTCCAGGCCTATCATATTGCTGCTGGAGACCTTGTTATTTTTTTAAAAAAACAAAACACTCCTCACAGTTTCTCATTAGGTCTGGCTCACCCACAACAAGCCAGTGAATTTTAATAACTGTGGTAAAGCACACAAATCTTCACCAAATAAAAAAGGACTTAAGTGGAGTTTTTCATCAGATCTACAATAATATTTTTCAAACACTTCTTGTGTAACTTCAAAATTCCAGATGTTCACTGAAATACTTAGTAAACGACATATGTGCGGGTGTTTGAAGTTGACACACAACAGCTCCCAAACACCTGTGTAGTATTTATCATAAGTCTTATCTGTAGCTGAGATCCAAGGCTCATTGAATTCAATGGAAAGATTCCTACTGACTTCAGTGGGCTTTGCATCAGGATCATAAAACTTACATACTGGTAGAATGTAGAGGAAAAAAGATACAAATCTTACGGCTTAAAGCAGACCAGTATTGTTCTGATTAAATCTCTAAATATTATTTGTCCAGCTGCATTAAGCTTAACATTATGTAATACTGCAAAAGTGTGTAGCTGCTGAGTTCCATGTACTGCAGCTCATAACATGGCATTGCTCCTGGGTGTGACTGAGCTTTTTCTAGCCAGGCTCTCTCTAGAAGAACTGTGAGTTCAGTTCCACCTCCTTTACGTCTCCTGTTTTTGATACCACTTCTCTCCTTCTTCACCCAAATACTTGAAAAATGATTGCATGCTCCCATTTAGTGTATCTAGTTGACATGTTAGTTCTCTTTCCCCAATGGAACACAGGGGCCAAAGGGAGGAGTTATATGGAGGAGGAATTAGTCCCTTTCCCCTGACCCATGTCCTAAGAGGATAGGGTTCTAGAAGGGGATGTGACCTCTATCTCCAGTCAAATGTTGGGAAAGTGCAAAAATTTGGGCTACAGGGGAGCTGGAAACAACCAAATAACCATTAAAGAATAGATTCCAAAGCCTGAATCGAACAAACTTCCTAGAAGGTGATGATTCTAAAAGGACTGTAAGAATTGTATTTTATAGTTTCCTTTTTTTTTCTGTCCACCTCCCTTTGTTCTCTATATGTGATTTATTTACAGTACTTTGAATTCTAATCAGGCACCTACCTCATGCTTTTAGCACTTTTAAAGGTTTAAAATATAGAAAAATAAAATTGACATCCTAATACAATATAATGAATTTTGAGGCATCTTTTTTTCACTCTTCAAATGTCAGTTTCTCCCTAAAACTAATTTTCTATCATTTTTCACCTTTTTAAAATATACTACTTTTTCCCCCTCTAACACGCTTTATCTTCAGAACTTTTTTTTCTTTCTAGTGCAGTTGATCTTCCTGTACTTGGACTCAATCCTGCAAAGTGCTGTGGGTTCAGATCCTGCATACCGTGTTGGCAGATGGTTAGCCTTAACCATGGGTCATACCATTGAAATCAATGTGTTTTGGGAATAGTTTCTACAACCAATTAAAAAAAAACTTACATTTCTTGATCTACTGGCTACTGTGTTCCATCTAAAGCCACAGTTTATGACAAGAATTTTGAAATGAGACTCCTTTTCCTGAGAGTGCTGGGAAATGTGACAAGTAATGTTATGGAACTATTCTGTACGGTGGAACTAGAATTAAAGTGAATTTGGCAATTTGTCAGGGCCAGACTGGAAGACTCACAGGGGATTGGTATAGATCATAGGGCTCTTCACCTCTGAGTCAAGTTGTTCAAAGTCCAGTACAAAGAAGAAGTAATCCCAAATTATTACCAAGGTGAGCTGAATTAGTGAGGCTCAGTCCAGTTCCTGCTGACCATGACACAAGAACACTATCATAGTCTGGTAGACTCAAAGATGACAAGGACTGAATGAGGATAGATACAGGTCTTGTCTACATGCTGAGTTAGTATGTGGCAAGCCAGGCTATTTGCAAGATATCTAAACCATGCTCTGGGACCTTTACTGTAGCATCTTCCGATTGCAAGTTAGTGCCTAGCAAGCTGGTTGGGCTGTAGATTCATACTCTGGCTCACTGTGCACCAACTCACTGCATAGACATGCCCTCCCTCCCTCCCCTTTAGTCCTTATCTTCACTAGGAGTAAAGGCATGTACTTAACTTGTGTTAACCGACAGGATAACTAAGAGGTAAAATCCTAATGGAGGCAAGGCAGTTCATAGATTTAATATGCATTAGCTGGTTGAGGTAAACCCATGGTGCTCTCATAGTCTTTAATTAGGACTGCTAAGTGATGTGAAAACTACAAACAGCCTTTTCTTCATTAGGATATTACCTTGAGTTTCTTCAGTGAAGAACACATTTTTTTCTCCTAGTGAAGAGACACCCTTATTAGAGGTGGTACTCTCAAATTGAGCACACTTGTAGGTTAATAATTGTATTGTACTGACATCTTTTCCATCAGAACACCCTACTGATATCGAAGGGGAGTTCTGCTTAAACATCATTGGGATAATCTGGACCTTCTTGTGAGGGAAGCTTACCTGTATCTTACCTTGGCCAATACCTATGCTGAACCTATTCTGTGAAGAGCAGAGAATTTCAGTCTGCAGGGCTGTTAGTCATTCTCCTAAGACACGTAAGACCTTCTCTTCATTTTCATGTATTTATTTTCTACAGGAGAGGAGCTCCTTCTCTCTTGTCACTTTAGGAATCCTAGAAGAAAAGGTTTCATATGAGACATGACAGTACAAAAGGCAAATTTGCACCCACCCACATGCCAGAAAATCATAATGCTATTACAGATGGATAAATTTAGACTTTTTTTCAGTTTTTAAGAAGTCTTTAGCTTTATGTAATAGTTTAAATTGAAACTAAAGTTACAACAGGTAAAAGGAAAGACATGCTTTATAGAAGATAACTTGAAAAGCAAACAACGTTTTTTTTTCCCCTCACTTTTTCTTAATTTAGTTTGACAATGTTTGAATGATGCCTCCATTCTCCCTTATGAGATGGGTTCCTTGGCCAAAGTATATCTCCCATGATGCACCACAGTCTTCCTTCTGACTGGGCCACAGATGTGCATCATGAGAGTCCGATGATTGTGGCATATCATGGGAAATATACTCTGGCTAGAGACCCTGGCCCATATGGTATGTTGGCTGTGTCATGCTCTCATTCTACAACTCCTGTGAGGCACTGTAGCAGCTCAGGCAGACGCAAATTAATGTCGAACTGCCCTGAAACAAAACATTTAAACATTCATGAATTGAAACTTTTTTCAGAAATTTTCATTCCATAACAAATGTTGAAGTGTTGCCTTTTCACCCTGATTCAAGATGAAAACAAATAAAGAAATATTGGGATTCCCCGTGGGATGGAAATTCTGATTTTTCGCATAGCTCTATTCACTGTTTTTCCTACAGCCTTAAATATCATGTAACTTTTTGTACACTGTTTTGCAATTCTTTTCTACTCATTATCCCAATGGTCCAGCATATTTGTATTGACAGATTTGTATATGAGGTTTTTCCTCTCTAATGCATTTCAATAATTTTGTCAGAAACTTTGGACTACCACACAGCATATTTTAACAGGATTTTTTCCTCTTTAGAGACAGATACTCCTCTGCATAGTAATTTATTATTATAGAATCTAGGATGTTATTTCTCGGAGAAATACACTTTTGGGGGTTGAGTCTCCTCTCACTCAAACTGATGTAACTCCATTTACTTCAATTGAGTTACTCTTGGTTTATATTAGAGTCAGTAAGAGGAGGATTAGGCTAGTAGAACTGATTTATCAGTGTGTTAAGATGATTGCTTGTTTGCCTAAGTCTCATATGTGTATCTATCCTTAAATTATCTACATAAATTATTACTTTCTCCAATTGCTGGATGTAGTTTTGTTAAAACTTTGTTAAATTGTCTGTCTTATTTCAAACAATGTGCAGGATTTATTACTTGTTTGCAAATCAGCAGCATACAAAATGGATTTCTAGGTTGACAAGTACAAGAAAATGGAAAGATGAGCTTTTGCATAAACTGACATTAAAAAGTATGAGGGTTTCCAAGTGCCTTATTATACAAAATAGGAACAGTGTATTTATAGTAATAGTAATCAGCACAACTTATAGTGCATTAATTATGGAAATGGAGTCCATATTTAATGTATTTGTAAATCTCTAAATATGTCAGCGTAATACTTTTCAGTATTACTCTGTATGAGGGGTGCATTTGTCCCATACTGGACAAGGAGGGGTGGACCCTGTACTTTGGGCAGAGGAAACCAAGCTCCTTCACCTTTGCAGAGCATGCTCCAACTGGGGTGCCAGTATAAAAGGGAGTAACCCAGCTCAGTCAGGGCAAACTGCCGAGGAGAGAGGACACATTGCAGGCTGCCACCTGGGAGCTGCTGGAGCCCCAGACTGCAGAGGCCAAGCTCACTGAGACCCAGGTGGACACCAAGCTATCTGCAGACAGAACCACTGGAAGCTCCACAGGCTGGAGACAAAGGAGACTTGTGGACAATGCCACTGGAAAAAAGGGTAGGAAGTAGCCCAGGGGGACTAGCCATTAATTTGGTTGTAGGACCAGGAACTAAGACAACGTGTTTTGGTTTGATCACCACTGACCCAGTGGTGAGTACACCCACCTCTGACAGGGCACTGGGCTGGGGCCCAGTGAAGTAGGGAGAACCCGAGTCTCCCTACCCCAGCCACCTCCCCTCACCCCAGGTTGCGGCCTATTCCCCAGAGGCCACTAGGGCATGCAACCTGTGCAGAAGGGCAGCCGTATTGACTCTGGCCACTAGGCCCTGCAGCCCTGAGGCAAAGGGCAGTTAGGTAGACTCAGCTGTGGGAATATAACACCCCTTCCCTTGCTATGAAGAGGGGACAGGGTGCACTTGCTCCGCAACACTGCTACTGTAACTCACCTCTAGTACTATGGATTTTCCATTTAAGTGATTTTGTATTGACAGATTTGTATATGATGTTTTTCCTCTCTAATGCATTTTCAATAATTTTGTCAGAAACTGATTAGTTGGCATACATAGATTGCTACACAGTAGCACAAAAAACTACCTACTGGAAATGAATTTGACCTTGGATTTCGAGGCACTCTGAAATCTCCACACTTTCTGATGGTGTCATCTTGTCTAAACAAACAATGGAAGGGGGTACCTGTTTTCCTCTGCATGATGGAACCCTGTTTTGATTAGCCTAGGTCCACTTTGGCCTTTGCCCTGGCACATAGTATAACTTTGCAACATTTGATCGGATAGCCTGCTGTAATGATCAGCTTTACAGCGACACCTTTAATGCTGCATAGGCCTCCCTTAAAAATAGAAGCATGTTTGTGCAATTCTTGCATAAGAACTGTTGTAACTTTTGCCATCATGTGATTTTTCTTCTCCATACTACTGGATCTTTCTAAGCCACGTCCAGGCTTTGTTGAGCTAGGTAATCTCTCTTAATCTCTGACAGTAGAAATCAAGTCCATAGTCCCCATCATGGTCACAGATTCCCTGCAAAGGTCAGCAGTACAAGTCTAATAGGTTGCAGGAGAAGATGACTGATGATTTGATTTGAAGTCCCCTAAAGTCAATGGGAGTCTTTCTTGGGCCCCAAGTTTGCTAATGACACTAGCACTCAAGTTGCAGCCACTTCTGTTCATACCCCAAATCCATGCAAAGGCCATGGAATGGTGAGGTCAGCTCCAGATGATTCTCATTGTTTTTCTTAATTTTATTGCTAGAAATGTAAGTCTGCCTTTTTGCCACACTTGGTTAGCTGCATTATAGTAGTATCAGTTTCTCCTGCAGCTTCTTTCTTCTGCCTGACACCTTTCGTTGCAGCATGCTCTGTGGTCTATGCTCTGAGGCAATGCAGAATTGCCTGTTGTCCATGCCTGGTATCACTTACCAGAAGGCTGTGGGAATTGTGGGCTCTATGGAAATCACTGCAAGAGAATTTTACCAAGCCTGATGATACCAAGTACGATTCTAACTTGTTAGCTGTATGATTCAGTGTTTCTCTCTCATTGTCTGCTTTGCGTGTCTACAATATTTACATTATCGAGATTGACGAAACTAAAAATAATGAAATCCAGCTGTAACAGCTTCTATCCTATTTTACAGCATTGATGAGCTAACCTCACAGCTGTGTGTAACTCTGTGCCACTTCTTTCTTAGTTCTTATGTGCCCCAGGCCCTCCAGGCTGGGGAGGATTCTTCCCCAGAGTTGCCAGCACCAGCTACAGGTGAGGGTCTTTCAGACAGAAGGATCTGCCTGAAGCCCTGCAGCTAACAGACTATCCACCCACAGAGAAAAGTAAGCATACGAGCCAGGAGGAGCTTCCTCCGAAGGGAGGCCACTCTTTTGTTTAAAGCTGAACAGTGCTAGTTTTATGGAGCATTTTCCCTGTCCAATAAGGACCTAGCACCAGATGTGGCTTTGTCTGGTGAAAATGAGAGGAGAGCAGAGGACACTGTGGATGCAGGAGGATGCCGGTGGGAGTGAGGGCAGCACCTACATACAGAGTGACACAGGCTGGAGCGGGCTCATGACGGTGGACATAGCCTGTATTCTGGGGATACTCCAGTGGCCACTTTATTTCACAGCGTCCTGAGCTAATCTGTCTCTTGCTTCTGAGACTTGGACTCTGATTTTGTTTTCTCCTTCAGTTGCTGTATTGCCATTAGTTCTTGGTCCTCTTCCTGCTCCTGTTACTGCAGTTCTTCAGGAAACTCTCTCTACTCACCCATTTATGCTTCCTCTCCACTCTCCTTATTTGTCTTCCTGAACCCTCCTCAACTTCCTTCTTCTGTTATCCACTGAACTCTCTCACTTCCAGAATTCCTTCTCTCCCCAACTTCAACCTCCAGTGCCATCCCCCAAACCCCACCCCCTTAGAAATCAAACATATGGTTAAAAAAAAAAAGGCCGTTGTGCTAATGAGATGAGTACTTGCCCACTGATCACTCTGAGCCAGTCTGCCACCTTTATTCCTAGTGAGTAGTACCCTACTCCATGAGCTGTCCTATTGATTTAGCTTTCTCACAGGACAAGCACTGCTTAAAGCGAGTAAGGGGACTCAGAACTGGGTCTTGTTTTATGTTGTATCCCCTTAGCCTGTTTTGTAGCCTTGTTAATTGTAAGCTCTCTGGTGCAGAGGCTAAGTGTTTGCTAAATGTTTGCCTACTATGATGGGTGCTGACATAAAACCGGTAGTTAATAGTTAGGTTAGGCTGAAGCCCTGCCCCTGAAGGAGGAGAGAATGTTTGCATCAGGAGAGTCAAGCCAAGTGGAGACTTGCCCCTAACTTGAGTTCCTCTTCCCTGGAACAATTCCTTCCCCATTCCAGGTCATGGTCCCTCCACCCCAGTGCTACAAAGTGACTTGAAATTAGTGCAATATATCTGATCGTTTTCTAAGACTGCACTGCTGATCTGGGTCTCTAGTGGGCAGCATTTTCCTTTCATTGGACTTCTGTTGCTGCTGAGCTCCTAATTGTCTGAACAGATGCGTCATATACAGCCCCCAGCTGATGTGAGTCACCAGAGCTGGAAGTGATTTTGCATCTATCGGGTAATTTTGTTTTAAAAAATTGTAACATATTTTTAAAATTGGACTGCTTGAAAAATGTATTTGTAGAATGATACACACTTGAATAAAATCCTACATTTCAAGAGCACATACGACTGTCTGCTGTGCAGCACAGTGGATTTTAAAACATCAACATGCCAGAAGAGATACTATTTTTCTCTTCACATTTATCTTGGTACAAGAGGAAAAACTAGAGCTGGTCTAAGTCTTTAGTTATGTAAGTTCTGATTTGTCGCACACAGTTTGCTAAATAGCTGCACATTTTCAAGGCAGTGTCCTGAATTATTGTGACTGGGGTCCCAGAGAGCCACACTGAGGTTACTCAGTTAGGGCAAACTGCAAAGAATGGGGCAGATAATCCCCAAAACTGGTGGCTATTCCAATACTTAGATTTAGCAAGCCAGCACAAATCAGCTTCTGCAGTACCTTACTGTTTACCCAGAAGCCCAAACGCTTTTCCCTTCTAGAAACCTAACCTTGCCCTTCCACCCAGACACCCAAGTCAAATATGATGGGGATTACTGAAAATCTTATTTATCATACAAGAAAGTTCTACCAATCCCAAAGGATCAGGCACATTACCTCCCAAGTTAATGAATATTTCAGATCTTACCCAAATACACTCATACAGCCAATTCTTATTAACTAAACCAAAATTTATTTAAAAACAACAGAGAGAGTGTGTTGGTTAAAAGATCATTATCCCTACAGACGTGAGTGCAGTTCTGAGATCAGATTCATAATAGAGATGGTGAGCTTTGTAGTTGCAAAGAGTTAATCCAGAATTAGTGCATATGTAACCCTTCTGCCCCTCTGAGTTGGCAGCAACAAGGGCCGGGTTCAGTATCCAGGGGTTCCGTTTCAATAACGCCATGCATAACCGGCTCGAGCCCCCACCCAGTGACCTGGGACACTTACATACCACACCCTCCTGGGCGCCTCTAGGAGGCAATACTTCCCCTCTCGCAAGCACGGAGTCTGAGTGTAGCGAAATCTTTTTAATAAAGGAAGGAAACAATGCGGCATCCCATTGGAGAAACACCACAAACAGAGTTATAACACAAACCATAACCCCCCCCCCAAGTACATTTGGCAATGTCCTTTTCCCCTTAGGGTCTTAAGTCCAATCACTCCAAAGTCCAACAACCCAAAAGTCTCTGGTCAATGCCACCCCAGAATTCAAGAGTCTATCTGTAGAGGTCCCTCCCCCCAGCCTGGGTGAAAGGGGCACCTTACGTGGTCCAGGGCCAACTGCCCTGCCTCTCCGTGGGTTCTGCTTCCGCCTTCTCCACGAACTGCTCCGCCTTACCAGCCGCTCCACTCTGCTCCTCCGGCCGTCCTCACAAACTGCTCCGCTCCACCAGCTGCCTCGTGAGCTGCTCCAGTTGTCCCAGCAAACTGCTCGGCTCCGCTCGCTCTGTGGGCTGCTCCACACGCCCCACAGCTACTCCGCTCTGCCAGCCGCTCCACTCCACCAGCTGTCCTGTGGTCCGCTCCAGCCATCCCCATAAACTGCTCCACTCCGCCAGCTGCTCTGTTCCACAGTATAGCTTCAGGCTCCCCCACTAGTTAGCACAGTACTCAGTGCTCCCAGCTCAGTAATTTCAGCTCTTTTGTGATTTCAGCTCTTTTGTGATCTCAGCACATAGTAGGGGAGCCCAGTGCTATTGCACCATTAGCCCAAAGTGAGTTCAGCTCAGCAACCTGTATCTAGAGTCTTAAGGGAATAAAAATCAACTCTGACATTCCACAGTGGAGAGAGGAGGAGGTGCAACTGATGCTTCTAGCTCCACAAGGAGCCTGCACCACCAGGCACAAATACCTGTCCCCAACCTCTCTCCCTTCACAGGGTTTTGGAACCCATGTCCCTTGTCTAGCAAGTACCACCCAACTGAGGTTGAGTCATTTCTGTCACAAAGCAGTCCCACAGCTCGGCAGTCTGGGATGGGGTAGGCGTGCCTATGCAAATAGTTGAGATTCCACATTCCAGACATTCTTTCCACACTTCCTATAATTCACCACCAGATGTCAGGGTAGAGCTCATCCTGACTCTGCTTACACATAGATTATTGTCCAATGTTCAGATCCAGATGGGAGTGGAGATCTCAGTCTTACGATTCAAGCGTCCCCTGCATAAAGGATCAGGCAGATCTGAGATGAAAGGATCAGGTCCCAAGAGTCTTTACAGTAACTCCTTAACATCCTCCTGGTTTACGTTGTTTCATTATTAGGTCACTTACCTAATAGAGAACATACTCTTTTAAAGTCCTCCAATGTTCCCTTATAACATTGTTTGGTTCCCCCCGGCTCCGCCCGCCCAGTGCTCCTGCTGGGGATTGGGTCGGGACACAGGGACTGTCACGCTTCACACGCCAGGCGTTCCAGCCAGGCAGCGGGGTGAGGGCATGGGAGCTTGCCCCATTCCACCCATCCTGTGCTCCTGCCAGGGAGTGGGGTCAGGGTGTGGGGGCTTGCCTGGTCCCTGGCAGGAATGCTGGGCAGGTGGAATGGGGAAAGCCCCCACACCCGTGACTCCATTCCCTGGCAGGAGCCCCAGGTGGGCGGAACGGGGCAAGCCCCTACACCCCGACTGGAATGCCAGGTGAGCGGAGCAGGGCAAGCCCCTGTGCCCCGATCCCGCTATGCCCCACCTCAGCCAAGCTTCACAATCATCACTGGTAAGTACAGTATTAAATTGTTTTTTCAATTATTTAAAACTTGTACTGTATATGTATATAATGTCTTTTGTCTGGAAAAAAAATTCCATGGAACCTAACCCCACCCTAGTTACATTAATTCTTTATGGGGAAATTGGATTTGCTTAGCATCGTTTCACTTAAAGTTGCATTTTTAATAACATAACTAAGACGTTAAGTGAGGAGTTACTGTATACAGTTTTCTAGCAGCCTCTTGACATGCAGTCCTGGGTGAACAATAGGCTTTGAAGTAACCTTCTATTTCCTAAACATCACCAGTCAGTTCACCACAAACTTTAAAAGAGACATATAGACAATGACATTATTTCACCCAAGAAATGTTAATATTTCTTTTTGATCTCTGAATCAATAGCTATAGTAATAGACAGGAACTGTCTGTTTACATAGCTAACATCTAACGATATAAATAAACCCATACAATTAGTATCACCTCTAATTTTCCAACAATACTGGTTTGCATTTCAAAGTTCTAGCTAATCTAACATGGAATGGCCCTAATTACCATTTACATACTTTTCTAACATGTCTCTAATGGTTAAATCTAGGTTGATTAGCCAGAGAGCTGCTTGATCTTTTCTGACCATATGTCACAATTATTGCAAAGACGTGGTCCTCCAAAATTCCCTCTAGCCCACCAGCAGTGTGTGTAACTAATCTGACCCTGCCAGGTGCTGAGCATTCACAGCACTGATTGACTTTAGTTGGTAAACAAACAATGCTTACATCAGAAGCTAGGAAGAGCCCAAACTAAAACCTCAGATCCAAATAGCTCAGAACACTGGAGTATTTGAAATCCACCTTCAGATTTGGCAGTTTATGCCCATTCCTGATTGGAAGATGATAACACATAGCTCTCATATAGCGTTCTACAAAGGAGGTCAGTGTCATTATCACTATTTTATGCATGAGGAAACTGAGGCACAGGGAGGTAAAGTGACTTGCCCAAGGTCAACCAGCAGGCTAGTGGCAGAGCTAGACATACAGTCCAGACCTCCTGAGTACTCTATCCACCGCACCACATTAATCCACAAATAGGGTTCCCCCTAAGAGGTGCTCAGCACCTGTAATTTCCATGGAAATCTGCAGTATATAACTGAAATCCATGGGAGTTTTGGTTATGCAAAAGATGCAGGATCAGACCCTTTGCGGGGACCCTGTGTCAGAGTGCTGGGAACCAATACCTGAGCCAGCACGCTTGTGATTTAAACACCCATTAATTCCCCTCACAATGGACCTGATGGGGTCTAATCAGTGGACTAGAATGGGCTGGAGCAGGACTAACAAGCAAATTCCTCCATTAACATAGGAGGCATAAGAAGGTACAGGAAAGAGGTGTGGAGATAGAGAGGTGGGCTAGGAGAGCCAGAATGATCACTGGGTAGAGAGCTCTTTTCTCTCCCCTCATCAGAGAATTGAGGAGAAACTAGAACTGTAAATAACATGGTGTGTTGATCAGTAAGGTGGTGAGAAGAGCAAATGTAAACAAATTGCGCTTCAGTGTTTAATGACTGAAGGTGTCAATCTGTGTAGACAGAGCAGAAGACAGGAGCAGAATGCCACTTTGTCACAGGCACCTTAACTGGAGCTTTAAATGGCTGCAATGGTCAGCTAACCTGCCTGTTCCTAGCAAAGTTAACATTGCTCTTCCTCCTTTTAATATAGGTCAGTTTAATTACTCACAGTATATTGGGTAAGGGTCTTTCAGTTTAGGCATTTGAAAGTAATGGTTCTGTCTGGTCTACATGGGCATAAATGGACTGGATCTGATTCCCATTGTAATCAATATCAAAGTAATCATTCACTTAATGAAAACAGAATCAGACCCTCAAAATCCATGGCAATTATCCATAACAGGCATGAGCCAGTGTCAGCCAAAAAAATTTCCCTCTTCCTTCTTGCTGCTATGTGTGCCAGTTGATTGCTTACCTGCCACTTCAGAGGTAGCTTCATTTTAATGGTACGCAGTTGGTAAAGTACTTTGGAGTCTTGTGCTGTGGAAGGCAACATATGAAAGCAAGATATTGCCATCATAACCTCAGGCTGTGAAGCCCTGAAAGTAAGATTTACCCAGGTTTGCCTTGGAGTAACCAAATGGCATTTCTTATCATACTTGCTCCACTAAACCCAAGCCACGTACGTCAACTAAATGCAGCTGAGCTCTTCTGAAAATCTGGCCCCAAGTGTGGGTGTGGACAGAGCCCTTCTGAAAATTCTGGACTTAATGTTTCACCTTTTCACTTTTCTGTATGTAGTTTTCTCTGCTATACCTTAAAATAGATACGTTTTGTTTGATTTAATCAGTGTAGAATCAAAGACGTTTCATTGGAGGAAATACTGTCTGTTAGTCTGAAGAGGGCATCCTTGTCTTCCATTTCAAAGAACATAATAGAAAAAAGTATTTCCATGTTAAACAAAGCAGGGACTTTAGGTTGGAGAGGGGCAGACCCACAAAAACAGGGTTCCAGATGTTTGGTTTGGTTAGTATAATTCCTCACTCTGCCATAATATTAGGAGGGAAGGGTGTTGTGGCAGTATATTTAAGGTGTCTGTCTCTTTTAGAAACTGACTTATCTGTGGCTTTTCCATGGGCCTCTCTCTTGCTCTGCAATTTTGCAGGCAGTGCCTTCTGGCAGTCATGACCTAGGTGGGAAGTCTTCTCCTCCTCCTCCTCCTCCTCTGTGTTATATCTGAATAAACATATACCTGGTTTTACCTAAATCAGGATCTGTGGGATGTCCATTTCCTGGATGATCCAACACAGAATAGTCTAGGAACACCAAAAAACTCAGACCCAAAGGCAAAAACAGCTTAACTGCTGACAGATAGGGGAGTGGAGGAATCCAAAGTAAATATTTGCTAGTGCCCCGGTATACTTTTGCTTATCTATCAGGTAGAAAGGAGTGATGTATTTGGACATAACAGCATATATAGTGTACATGGTGTATGAAGGAGATTCTTTTTTCCTTTTGAGAATGGAGGTTTATCCTATCCCCCACTATAACTGTGACTCCTACATGAAGGCCTTGTTAATTAAACTTAAATTTGCTGGCAGATGCCCTAGTGTTTTAGAGACATAAACAGTGTTTTGAACACCTTGTTGTCCAGACCCAGCTTAGTCCTGTTCACATTTGCCATTAAACTATTTCCAGTATGGTTCAGCGTCACAAGCTGTCAACTCTGATTGTCAATAACAGGTAAATTTCTTGTACAGACCCAGCCTGAGAGAACAGTGCTGCAGTAAAAGCATCTATATGGAGATTCTAAGAAAAGAATATGATACAGCAGGTTCCCCCCCTTTCCTAAATTTTCTTCTTGCATCCTCCTGTCAGTTGCTTTTCTTTTTAGACAATCCCATCTCATCCTTTTAAATTAAACCTCTATATGTCACTTATGCCAATATTTACATCACTTCTGAATTTGGTCCTAAATCTTAATTCATCCCTCTCTTGATAGTGGTCTCCATCTGATTGTCACTGGTGCAATAGCTGGTTCTGATTTAGTCAGTAACAGATTACATCCCACTGCATCTTGACTAAAATAGAAAAATACTTCTCAAATCATATGCAATTAAATCTGAAGCACTGAACTCCACAAACTTGGAACCACCTACAGGTTCTATTACAAATATTCAAGGTGAGGAAAGCTACTTCAGAGGCTGGGGGGAGGGGTAAGGAGAAGGGTTAGAAGCAAATGCCATATTTTAAAATGAAGAGAGAATGTTTTACTGTATTCTGTTCTGTTCTTGGAATGTTACATTACAGCAATCTGCCACCACAAGAGTAACAGAGCGTTTGCAATGCTAATAGGCACGGTATTTCCTTAGTACGTTATAAGTGAAGCCTGTCTCAGCACATCATTGCGTGATGACCAGGGGCGGCTCTAGGCACCAGCAAAGCAAGCACCTGCTTGGGGCAGCCCATTTGTAGGGGCAGCAGGGATCCAGCATGGGAGCTGAGAACCAACAGAGGGCCCTGGGAGCTGTAGTTCCTTGGTTAGCTCCCTGCCTATAGAGCCAGCCCTGGAGCAGGGAAAGAACTACATTTCCCAGCATTCCTTTGGCCACTACCAACTGGAAAGGAAGGAGGGGGACCTCATGCGGCAGCGTGCTGTGAGTGTAGAGCTGCACTGTGGATGGTAGAGGATACCGTATTTTAACATTCCAAAAAGAGGACACTCCATGGGGAGGGAGGGTAGCCTCAGCCTGCCACCATCCACTCCTTCTGACTGCCTCCCACAGAAACCCCAACCCATCCAACCCCCCCTGCTCCCTGTCCCCTGATGGACCCCTCCTGGGATCCCTGCCCTTAACTGCCCCTTGGGACCTCACCCCCTATCTAAGCGCCGCTGCTCCTTGTCCCCAACTGTCCCCTCCTGAGACCCCCCCAACTTCCCCCTAGAACCCCACCCCTACCTGTCCCCTGACAAAACCCCTGGGACTCCCATGCCTATCCAACTGCTGCCTGTCCCCTGACTGCCCCTCTGAACCTTGGCCCCATCCAACCCCCCCTGCTCCCTGCCCCTTGACTGCCTCCCCCGGAATCCCCTACTCCTTCTCCAACCCTCCAGCCCCTTTACCGTGCCACTCAGACCAGCATGTCTGGCTCCGCGCAGCGCCAGACACGCTGCTGCATACATGCTGCCATGCTCTCCTGCGGAGCCGTCAGCCCCCCCCCTCCCCATGCCCACACCCAGCATCTGCCTTCCAGATTTGAACTCCTCAAAATTCAGGAGTGCTCAAGCTAAGTTTAGGCAGCTGTTACTTCATTTCTCCCAAATCAAATATACTGATCCACTGTAACTTGCTGTAGAAAAAGTAGGATAAAATTGAGCAAAAAATGCTTCCCAGGGTTATTAGGAGTGGGATTGCTATTTTCAACAGCCTTTGCCTTTTTGTTTGTTTGTTTGTTTACAAGGAAGACAGTGATACTGCATTGGCAAATTCCCCATAGAAAGAAAGAGTGGAACAAAAGAATAATAAAGGCACCTCAACTTTTCCTCATTTATGTAGGACAGTCTTATAATATGCATCCAGATATCCTCCAATCACACAAGCTGAAAATTCCACTTTACTGCAGTTCTGTAACCATATGGGAACCAATCCTGTGTGTGTTCTGTGCATATCTAAAATTCCTGCTGAATGACCTGCCCTGGGAGCGAGTTACCAGTGACCCAAGGGTGGGGGGGTTGAGAGCCCAGGGCTGGGGCAGCAGGAGGTGTGGGGGGCAATGGTGGGATGGAAGGGGGAAGCCCAGAGCTGGGACAGCAGGGGGTGTGGGTGTGGGGGGGAGAGCCCAGGGCTGGGGCAGCAGGGGGTTGCGGCGACGAGCCCAGGGCTGGGACAGGGGGCAGCCAAATTTTTTTTTGCCTGGGGCAGCAAAAAACCTAGAGCCGGCCCTGGTGATGACAGTACAAATTAGATATTTAAAATATAGAATCATCTGGTGGTCTGCTCAGAGTGCTTTGAGCACATAGGCATGGGAGTGAGAGTCAGGAGACCAGGATCTATTCCCAACTTTGCCACTTGCTTGTTGTGTGCCCCTGGGCAAGTCACATAGGCTGGGATTTTAAAAAAACACATTTGTGTTCGGATGGGTAAGATCAATAAAAAACAAATGTTCAAGTGAGTGAAATCCTGGCTCCACTGAAATTGAGTGCTTTGGCTGTTTGCTCCAATGGGGACAGGATTTCACTCTATGCCTTTTTCTTCCTTCACTTGTTTCAGTAAGGCACTAAAAGCGGTAGGTAATTCATGACAACAGCTGTAAAAGAAACCTATTTTATCTGTCTCTGAGGATATATAAAATTTCCATTCTAAAACTACAGCCATTTTTCTGATACCCTCCCTAGCCTCTGAGCCTGGCTCTGTTCTGTAATAGGATTCAGTGGAAGTTGTGACTGCTCTGTATGGTGTGTATTGGATGTCATAGTGGATCAGGAGCCAGCTAGTGCTAACAGTAGGGGAAGGACTTTAGAAAGGGAAATTTTAGATTGGAATCTAAATTGTTGACTGCCTCAAATAGTAAGGACATGAGGGATGCTGTGTGGAAAATCCTACAATGCATTCTCTTAAACAACATTTGCAGATCAACTTTAACATAATGATTAGTGAACAGCAAAAGGTTCAGAGCTCAGGCTGAGTTTAGATAAGCACATAGAAATGTGGGTACTTGTCTGCATGACCATCTCGGAGCTGTTTGTTTGTTGTTGTTTTTTTAAAGGTGTGGGGAGGTTGGAAATCTCATGAAAACTTCCTTTCTTGAACAAGTATAAGATTTCTGCTTCCATTAAGGAAGTACACAGTCAGTACTAAATGTGCTGGGTTTTCATTAATTTGTTTAAAAATATGTATATGAACCTCAAAAGACTGGAATTCAGTTCATGTTTGAGGTTGAAATTTGAGTGAAGGGCATTTGTTCATTTGGGCCTGAACTTGCAAACCCTTATTTAGTTGTTGGGTTTAGTATGCAAGTGTCTGGGTTGCACTGGTGGCCTGTGATATACAGGATACCAGACACGGTGATTTGGGTGGTCCCTTCTGGTTGTACCCTTGATGTCAAAGGTGAGTAAAGGTTTGAGAGATCAGGCCTGTTATCTGAATTGGTTCATTCAGCTCTAGGAAAAAACTAAACTGAAAATGAACCAAAGGTGCATGCTCTTTAGTGTTTGATGTGTTTGGTGTAATTGCTGAATTGGAGCTATATCAGCATAAAGGTAAATAACCCAGTATGAACTGCATATAGGAAAATTGATATTGGTGGTGTAAGTACTAACAAGTAGATGACTGTGGAAATTGTAGCTTTTTTCCATTCTGAATTCCATTACCTTTAACGACAGATGATGTAAGTAGACTAAGGGTATGTCTACACAGCAACTAGACACCCGCAGCTAGCTCATGCCAGCCAACTTGGGCTTATGGGGCTTGGGCTGCGGGGCTGTTTCACTGCTGTGTAGACTTATGGGCTTGGGTGGAGCCTGCAAGGTGGGAGGGTCCCAGAGCTTGGGGTCCAGCCTGAGTCTGGATGTCTACATAGCAATGAAAGAACCACATTGGCTGAGCCCTGTGATCCTGAATTGGTTGGCATGCGCCAGCCGTGGGTGTCTAGTTGCTGTTTAGACATACACCAAATGGCTCAGATGAATATTATGAGATAGAGAGCTTTTCACCACTACAATAGCTCATTGATTCAAATGCATTTGCAGATGAGTAGTGAACAAAAGCCATTACTATCTGAAGTCACTCTGGCCTATATGAAGTAAGTTGGTAGTCTTAGTCAAGTTCCTGCTGGTCAAGTTTCCAGATTACAAAACCATCGGCACTACGCTGACAGAAATTCCAATAAGACTCCATTAGAATCTTTCAGCTTGCTTGAGTAGCCTCAAGAAAAAATAGCCCAATAGAGCTATTGCTCGGTCCGTTACTGGAAACAGTAGGACCCAGATGAAAAAATTTCCCCCAGAGTAATTACCATCTTAATTGGCAATAGGTATTTTGCCCTGGAATGTAACAAAGAAAACAACATTCCTGTAAACACTGGGCAAGGAGAGGCAAAATATTACACATCTGAGCCAGATTTTCACCTGCTCTAAATCATTTGCAGCAGGCTGGGGATCTGGCCCAAACATCTCTTGCTAACTTACCTAAGGTATCATTACAGGTAATGATTACTGAAGAATCAAAGCTTCCAGATATCCTTGGGAAGTACCAGGGGAACTGGTGGATTACAGATACCCTGCTGCCTCTTAGCAACACAGAACACTATAGAACTGACACTTGTTTAAAAAAAAAACAAAGCTCTAATGGATCTTATTAGGTGTATACTTCCTCATGTTTTTATTGAGGTACAGAAAGAACAGAGAGCATTCAGTTCCTCACGCTTCGAAAATTTACGTACTAGGATTGGATTTAGAACAAATATTGATTGAGCTGACACGACAACAGGCAAGAGAGTCAGATTTATATATACAGTCTTGCTGGATTTTTAAAGAATATAAACACAAAAATGAATGGAACAAGAGAAAGTTTCAAGTGCAGTATTCAGATTCTAGAAGGTTGCATGATCTAAAAGAGAAGTCTCTGGACTGAAATTCAAGAGATCTAGGGTGACACCCTCAGCTCCGTTCCTGCAGCTTTATGCCAGTTAGAAGGCTAATGCAGTGCAAAGGGCCCCAAAAGCCCTGTATCACTGTATCCTACCAGGAAAAGATTATTCTGGTTCAGGGAAAAATTATTCTGGTGGATGACCGCCATAAGGCCTCCCTCTGAGGAGTCCCTTATAAGCTTGCTGTGGAGAGCAGTTTAAGATGGGGTTAAGGTTGGGAGGGGCTTTGGGGTGGAGCCCAAAAATGTGTCATTGCTGAGTCTACAGGAAGTGCTGAGGCCCATGGTATCCATAGGATAGCCTTGGTTAACACCCCCACTCCCCCTAGGGATGTGTAAGTTATGCCTGGGGCCTGCAGACCACAAAGTAGCCTAAGTTTGGATGGGCGCAGTGGTGGTTTAACCCCCCTCCCCAGCCATCTTCTCCTGGACTGAGAGTTCTATGCTGTGCAGTATCTCACCCTTGATTCTATTCCTGGTTCCAACACTGACCTGTGTGACCTTGGGTGATTCACTTCACCCATCATGCCTCTGTTCCAGTTCCATCCCTTCTCTATCTAGTAGAGCGGGTCAAGAAATTTCAGATAAGAATAGCATGTTTGCAAAAGTGAAAATCTTTTTTCAAAATTTCCTTTTTCTTCTCCCTCCCCTTCTCTCTCCCCTGAAAACAAAATAGTTTTCAGGTTTCACCTCTTCTGTTTCTCCCCCTGTTTTTCAGCGGCAAAAAGATAAATAAAAAAAAAAGAGAGGACAAAAAAGGGAAGAAATGGAAGGAGAGGAGGAGAAATGCCTGAATATTTTTGCTTAAAAAAAAAAAGGCACACAGGAACAGTTTCAGATTAACTAACTAACTAAATAAATCCTTTTCCAGATCTGTGGAATGAAAGTTACTTCAACATTTCTAAATTTTTTGGTGAAAATCTGTAAAGCTCTGTTGCTTTGTCTATTTAGACTTAAAGCTCTATAGAGCAAGAACTATCCTGTGTTTGTCCAGTGCCTAGCACCATGCAGTCCTGATCTGTGTGGGGGCCTCTAGATGTTATGTTGATGGTAATATAAATACATACTCTTTTTATCAACTATCATTATAAGTGTGTTCAATAGCCTCTGTATAAAATATATATATATGTATGCACATTATGGGCTGCATTGTAACCCACTAACACTGTTGTAAATCTGGAGTAACTCTACTGAAGACAATGAAGTTCACCTTTAAGGAAACGATTGCCAGTGTCACCAGTCCTGTCCATTTCTGCCAGGTGCTGAGTGCCTCATCCAAGATGCAGAGTGCCATCAGCTTCCAAGTTCAATGCAGCACTTTGCATACAGTCCTTAGGGTATTCCACAATCAAACCACATAGTGCAAGTTTTGAGTGTTTGACTAACCTCTGCCCAGTGACAGGAGGAATAGGGAAGGTTTCTTGAATGCTATTCTTGCAAACCTGAAAAAGAGCTAGTCACTAATGTGCATTTCCATACCTGTGCATGTAGCAGTGGTCATGCTTATAACTGTGTGAGAGTTAATGTTGGCATGAGACTTAACAAATTTAAAGTCATACCTTTAAAATTATTGAACAGATTTTCTTAAAGTGCTCTGACATCTAGCTCTGCAAAACAATCTTGAATAAAATTGCTTCTTTAGTCTTGGGGTCTGAGCGCTTAAAGTGCAATTTCAGAAAGTGTGTGCTTACCTAGCTGTTCACTTATATAGAATTATAATTTTAGATAGCATACTCCATATATAATTTTCAAATGAACTAACCTTTTCTGAGCAGGTGCTTCTTTAAACTACACATGGTGTATCATCCAAACTGAACTCCTTTTTAGGGTTTAACTTTGTTGCTAACTAAATAGCACCCACAGTTCAAGTTTTTCTCCTGGCTGTTTTCAGAGTTGTCTTTGCAGGTCACCTTTCTGTCCCTGCCTCTGTTTCCTCCTTGCCCATAGAGACCCTCCAGTTCTTCTGATATCCTGGGTTGCAGCTAATAGGACTCATCTGCTAGAATGATTCGGTAGAAATAGCTGCATCTTCATGTAATGTTCTATCCCCTGACATTGGGACGACAGTAGATGTGTCCTGCTTTCCTGTGTAGAGTCCTAGTTTCTCCTACCATTGTACACACTGGTAAATCAAAACAGGTTTTTTGGTACTAGTCCTCACCTAGGAATATTTGTATGTCCAATTTCAAACTTCAGCCATTTTGGTCATAAAGTGCCATTATAATTTTTTTAATATAAAAAGAAACAAAAATAAAAAGCATATTTTATAGACCATAAGGAAAGTTAAAATGGCTGATGGGATTTTACTCAACTATAGAGTAAAGTATAGGAATGAAGCAGTATGTCTACAAAAAGTTTGGGAGCCCACCCAAACTTTGCCAGAGCAGCAGTGTATATATGTACCTTCCATGTTCATAGATTCATAGATTCTAGGACTGGAAGGGACCGCGAGAGGTCATCGAGTCCAGTCCCCTGCCCTCATGGCAGGATCAAATACTGTCTAGACCATCCCTGATAGACATTTATCTAACCTACTCTTAAATATCTCCAGAGATGGAGATTCCACAACCTCCCTAGGCAATTTATTCCAGTGTTTAACCACCCTGACAGTTAGAAAGTTTTTCCTAATGTCCAACCTAAACCTCCCTTGCTGCAGTTTAAATCCATTGCTTCTTGTTCTATCCTTAGAGGCTACGATGTGTATCCAGTTAATAAACACTGTTATTTGAACCCCACTGAGCCTGTGTTGTTCATCATATCACACTTCGTTCAACACACGTGGGTGGAGAATTTCAGTCCATGCACCTACAATGCTTAAAAAATGGGACCCCAGTCTCAGGCCTCTAGATGCTACCATAATGCAAATAATTGATAACACTAACAATAAAAAGTGAACATTTCAGAAGTAATGAGCAAGACAATGGAAATTGTCTGGCAATCATAAACACCACTTACTCTGCCAGATGCATACTATAACTTATGCTTTCCAGGTTTTGTTCATGTGTTCAACAGTTTACCCTGATTATTGAGTGTGCGCATATTTTCCCCCACCCTCCCACATTGAAACTGCAGGGGGAATTTCATTAGGCAGAATATCCACGTTGGAATTTGGTTAGAACAGCATGACAAACCTCTCTCTACTGTTGCAAAAACTACATGGGATATTTAAATATCAGAAGGGATCAGGTGTTTTATTGAAACATGAAGAAATGTGAAAAGTGTTTAAGAGCTCGTTAAAACATTTCTTGGACCCTCAAGAGTTGTATACGGCAATGAAGTTATTCGGGAACTCTATTGAATACCTGTTTGACTATAGGCATAGGATAACTCCTCTTCTTTATGATGTGAGACAAGACCTTTTTCTCTTAGATGTGTGCTGTTGTATATTCTGTACGTAGCAAAAGCTAGAAAGAGTAGTGCCATGCAAAAGGATGGTAAAAGCACTACTACAGGATGTCAAATATTCCTTTCACTAAATTTGAGTCACTATTTTTTCAAGTATCGGAGGGGTAGCCGTGTTAGTCTGTATCCACAAAAACAATGAGGAGTCCGGTGGCACCTTGAAGTCTAACATATATTTGGGCATAAGCTTTTGCGGGCCATGCATCTGAAGAAGTAGTTTTTTACCCAGGAAGCTTATGCCCAAATAAATCTGTTAGTCTTTAAGGTGCCACTGGACTCCTCATTGTTAATATGTGTTCAGATTTCTTATGCACTAGCATGGTGCTATTGCAGTTTGATCCTCAAATCTCCAGGGGGATGTTTACATTTCTTTCCCTTCCTCATTCCCTTTCTCTCCCCCCACACCTTTAAAAACCTCAGTCCCTTTTAAAATTTAAATACATTTCTATTCACACTAGATTTTGTCCTTCTGAATACACAATTAAAATATAACTCTTCTGCTTTAAACTACGTCAGTATTACTTAATCACACAAGACAAGTTGAAGGTTAAGTTTAAATATTTTCATTCCTCTACACCAGATGGAAATGATGAAATAATTGGATAGATACAAAAGTATTTCCATCACCCTTGTTAAAATGTCAGCTTGATTTTTTTTTTAACATAAGGTTTATATGGCTAGTCAGATTTCATGTAGACCATAAATTCTCTTTATAAGGAATTATCATTTACAGGGGAGGCTCTAGGCACCTGCAAAGCAAGCAGCTGCTTGGGGCAGCCCATTTACAGGGGCGGCAGCTAGCAGGGATCGAGCCTAGGAGCTGAGAACCAACAGGGGGCCCTGGAAGCTGTAGTTTCTTGGTTAGCTTCCTGCCTATAGTACTAGCCCTGGAGCAGGAAAAGAACTACATTTCCCAGCATTCCCTTGGCCACGACCAACAGGAAAGCCTAGCAAGGGAAGCCTGAAGCCTAGCAAGGGAGGTAAGTGGATCCCACTAGAATTTAAAATGAAAAGTAAGGGAGGGGAGGGTCTACTGGAGCTGAGCAGCTTTAGATACAGTACCAGGCACTTAGGAGGATTTCCACTTCTGAGCATGGAAGCAGAAATTGACTTTTCCTTTCCAGATTTAGCTAATTTTCAGAAAGGAAATCTAGCACTTGCCTTCTAGATTTGAACACCTCAAAATTCATGAGTGCTCAGGCTCAATTTGGGCAGCTGTTATTTCATTTCTCCCAAATCAAATATACTGATCCACTGTAATTTGCTGTAGAAAAAGTAGATAAAATTGAGCAAGACATGCTTCCCAGTGGTTTTCAGGACTGGAATTGCTATTTTCAACAGCTTTTGCCTTTGTTGTTGTTGTTTTGTTTGTTTAAAAGGAAGACAGTGATATTGCATTGGCAAATTCCCCATAGACAGAAAGAGTGGAACAAAAGAATAATAAAGGCACCTCAACTTTTCCTCATTTATGTAGGACAGTCTTATAATATGCATCCAGATATCCTCCAATCACACAAGCTGAAAATTGTTGCACTTTACTGCAGTTCTGTAACCATATGGGAACCAGTTCTGTCTGTGTTCTGTGCACATCCAAAATTCCTGCTGAATGACCTGCCCTGGGAGCAAGTCACCAGTGACCCAGGGCTGGGACAGAAGGAGGGTGCAGGTGGGGGAGAGGGGAAGAGCCCAGGGCTGGGGGTGCAGGTGGAGGGGGCAGAGCCCAGGGCTGGGGTGGCAGGAGGTGGGGGGGCACTGGTGGGGGGGAAAAGGGGTGCCCCGAGCTGGTGCAGCATGGGGTGTGTGTGAGCCCAGGCCAGGGACGGCAGGGGGGTGCAGGAAGGGGGAGGCCCAGAGCTGGGGCAGCAGAGGGGTGCATGGGGTAGCCCAGGACTGGGATGGGGGCAGCCAAATTTTATTTTGCTTGGGGCGGCAAAAAACCTAGAGCCGGCCCTGATCGTTTGGATAGATTTTTGAACCTCAAGATTCTGGCTGTGAATAGACAATAGGAATTCAGGTCTGGTGCTCAGAGATACGGCTGCTGCTGCCACCCCTTCATTCTATTGGATCTTCAGATTTAAAATCCTATCTGTATTAACAGTTTCCTTTGTACCATAGCACAGTGAAGTATACATGTTGATTCCTTCCAAAGAAATCACATTCCCCATCAGTTACTTTAGTTAAAGCTCTATGAAATCTATTGCCTTTTTAAGGCAAAAAGTCATCCAGTGCTAGATGGGTTGGCATCAACCCACTTTACCTTTTGAAAGCTAAAATACACAGCACTCAATTTTAAGCAGCCCTTTTAGATGCTGAGGGAAAAGGAGGCTTAAAGAACATATTCTAGTCTCCCTGTGGATAGGAAATTCAGTTGGGAAAATTACACACAGGGGTTCCCACCAAAATTAGTTGTGATCCTCCATTGACCCAAAGAGTGGACTGAGCATTTGCACCAGCTTCAGGATGAATGTATTGTCATTGAAAGGTTCCCAACCACTTAGGACAGTTTTGATTCTGTTATAGATGAAGATCACTATTGTCTTCCTTTGAGACGGCAGGGTGTCAGCTTTCTTATGCAAGTTATAGTTTCATACCTCTCTCAAGAAACCATCCCCTGATTAAACAAACTTACCAGAATTACCATCTGTTTTAATTTAACATCATATTGCGGTGGCACCTAGAGGCTGACCAGGTTGAGGCCTTGTTGTGCTAGGCACTGTACAAACATTCATAACATTGTACAACACTAGGCATTGTACAAAAAAAAGTTCTTACAATCAATGATATAGCCCTCATGGTGGGGCGTGGGTAAAAATTGAAGATGTGGTATTGGAGCAACTACAGTTCATCTCGATTCCATAGATTTCCTTGCTTCCTATCAAACTGTTTTCAGTTTAGACCTGGATCAAGTTCACTGCTGGTGTGATTGAGCACAGCTCCATTGCAGACAATGGTCTTGTGTCTGTTTAGGCTAATGCTGAATTTTGCCCTTGCTGTATAATTTACGACGTAAAAGAAACCTGCAAAAAGGAAAGGATTGTACCCACACCCCAAGCATGGAAGCCAGTCAGAACCTGTAATATTAGCTTCCTGTAATATCTGTTTATGACAAATTTTCAATAAACAAAATTCATACAGAAGAGAAAATAGATTATGTTGGATACCATAGTACATAGATATGACTCATTTGTGCTCATAGTATAAGCAGCCAAAGATAAGGGTAATGTTCAACTTTTTGTCTGAACTGTTATTCACTGAAGGCTTGTACAGCATTCAGCACAGTGAAACACCAATTGTGGTTGTAGCCTCTGGGCACTACGGAAATAACCCCAACTCTTACTATTCTTCACTATTCATATAGAAGCTTATATTGGTGACTTTGGAGTAGATAGCAAAACCTTTCTTACTCCCGGATAGAATTACACACAAACTCAACATAAAAAATTGTTTTTCAGTTTTCTGGCAGATTTAATCATTTGCATGACCTAAAATAAACATCATGGTCCAAGATGACATATAGAAGGAAAGAAAAGTGAGATATGCATCACAAAAGTGATAAAGAAGAACAATTAATGACAAAGGAATTTAATTTCTGAAATACTTTGGGTTAAATAAAATAGAACAAGACATTCCTACCTTTGTATTTGCAAGTATACATACCCATATATACATCAAGAATATATACACTTGTGCTGAGGACCGCAGGGAGGTGAGAGATAGACCAATTACAAGTCTCCAGGCGCAGATACAAGGGATAAAAATAGGATTGTTATCATGACAGGGTTCTATAATACACCAGCAAATGAAGAAGAGAAAGTGGATGAGGCATTTCTGGAATAAATAAAATAACTATCTGAACCACAGGACTAGGTAGTAACTACCCAGACATCTGTTGGAAAAATAATAAGGCGAAACAAAAAATGCCCAATAAATTCTTGGAATGTGCTGGGAGCCACTTTTTGTTTCAGAAAGTGGAGGAAGTAACCAGGAGGAAAGCCATTTTTCACTTGATTCTGACACACAGGGAGAAGTTGGTAGTGAATATGAAGGTGAAAGAAAATTTGGATGGAAATGATCATGAAATGACAGATGACATGATTCTGAGGAAAGGAAGAACTAAGTGCAGCAAAGGACAATGGACTTAAGAAAAGCAGACTTCAATAAACTTGGAGAGCTAGTAGGTGAGGTACCATGGGAACAAAATCTAAGCGAAAAAGGAGTTGAGAAAAGCTGGCAGTTTCTTAGGGAGACAATATTGAAGGCACAACAGCAAACTCTCCCAATGCAAAGGGAAGATAGGCCAATATGGTTCCACCAGGAGCTCTTTAATTACATTAAAATCAAAAGGGAATTCAAGTGAAAACATGGATGAATTGCTAAGGAGGAGTGCAAAAGAATAGCATCAGCATGTAGGGACAAAATCAGAAAAGCTAAGGCATAAAATGAGTTACACCTAATAAAATGTAATAAGAAGAGGTACTTTAAATACACCAGGACCAAGAGAAAGATGAAGGAAAAAGTAGGCCCTCTACTTAGCAGGGAAAGATAGCTAATGACATCAAGGTTATGTCTACACTACCCGCCGATCTATCAATCTATCGGGGATCGATTTATTGCGTCTAGTGTAGACGCGATAAAATCAGTCCCCAATCACTCTGCCGTCGACTCCAGAGCTACACCACGGCGAGAGGCAGAAGCAGAGTCGATGGGGGAGCGGCAGCAGTCAACTCGCCGCCATCCTCACGGCCAGATAAATCAACCTAAGATACGCCGACTTTAGCTATGCTGTTCGCATAGCTGAAGTTGTGTATCTTAGGTCGACCTGCCCACTCCCTGGTGTAGACCTAGCCCAAGAAGGCTGAGGTGTTTAAAGCCTATTTTGCTTCAGCCTTCACTAAAAAGGTTAATGGGTTTAAGATACTCAACACACTGTTAACAACAAGGGGAAAGATATGCAAGCCAAAATGGGAAAAGAACAGGTTAAAAAATATTTAACTTGCAAGATCTATTGAAGTCAACAGAGCTGGATGAAATTAATCCTAGGGTACTTAAGAAACTAGCAGAAGCAATCTCAGAATCATTAGCAATTGTCTTTGAGAATGCCTGGTGGACGGATGAGGTCCCAGAGGACTGGAGAAGGGAAAACAGAGTACTATCTTTAAAAAGAGGAACAAAGCAGACCTGGGAAATTACAGACCTGTCAGCCTAATTTTGATACCTGGAAAGACACTGGAACAAATTATTAAACAATTAGTTTGTAAGCATCTAGAGGATAGTAGGATTATAAGGAATGGCCAGCATGGATTTGCCAGGATCAAATGTCAAACTAACCTACTTTCTTTCTTTGACAGGGTTACTGGCCTGGTGGACAGAGGGGAAGCAGACATGATATAGCATGATTTTAGCAAGGCTTTTGACCTAGTTCCATATAACATTCTCCTAAGCAAACTAGGGAAGTGTGGTCTAAATGAAATTACTGTAAGATGAGTCGAAGTCAAAGAGTATTTACAAATCATTTGCTGTCAGACTGGAAGTGCATATCAAGTGGAGTCCTGCAGAGGTCTGTCCTGGGGCTGGTATTATTCAATATTTTAATTAATTCAATTAATTATTTTAATTATTCAATTAATTAATGACTTGGCTAATGGAGTGGGGAGTATATTTATGAAATACGAAGATGACATAAAGCTAGGGGGTGTTGCTAGCACTTTGGAGGACAGGTTTAGAATTCAAAATTACCTTGAAAAATTGGAGAATTGGCCTGAAACCTCAAGCTGAAATTCAATAAAGATAAGTGGAAAGTACTTCACTTAGGAAACAAATATCAAATGCACAGCTACAAACTGGGGAATAACAGGATAGGTGGTAGTACTGTTGAAAAGCATCTGGGGGTTATAGTGGATCATAAACTGAATATGAGTCATCAATGTGATGCAGTTGCTAAAAATGCTAATATCATTCTGGGGTGTGTGAACAGTACTGTTGTATGTAAGATATAGAAGGTAATTCTCCTGCTCTACTTGGCACTGGTGAGGCTTCAACTGGAGTACAGTGTCGAGTTCTGGGTACCATGTTTCAGGAAAGATGTGAACAAATTGGAAAAAGTTCAAAGAGAGCAACAAAAATGATAAAAGAGTTAGAAAACCTGATCTATGAGGAAAGGTTAGAAAACCTGGACATGTTTAGTCTTGAGAAAAGAAGTTAGGGGAACCTTAAGGATTATCATAAAGAAAATGGTGATCATTTGTTCTCCGTATCCACTGAAGGTAGGACAAGAAAAATTGGGCTTAATCTGCCGCAAGAGAGATTTAGGTTAGCTATTAGGAAAAACTTTCTAACTATAAGGGTTAGAAATTTTTCACAGCCCTGAGCGATATAGCTAGGTCAGTCCAAGTTTTAACTGAAGACCAGGCTTCAGGCAGGAAGACCTGCTTATTGTTTTACAGAGCCTGAAAACACTCTGGTAGTTCAATCGTATTACACTATAGTTGTGTCACTAGCACCGTTGCACTGCAGCTAAGGATGTGTTTGCATTTTCATTAGGAAAGCCCATTTTCAGATATTTTACAACTGTTCGGGGCTGAAACTGGTCATTGTGTCCTTTATGAATCACAACATCTTTGAGAGATGCTTAAAAACATGATAATGACTATTTGTCATGACTATTAATCACAAAAGAGCAACACAAATATGAATAATGGATTAAAGACTTAACCAGCATCTTTCACAATGTGCTGAGGAGCCCAAGAAGTTGTTCTTCCATCTATTAGAGTTGTTCTTATTTTTCTTCCCCTTATGTCAGTTATATGAAATCTCTGCCAGCTGGCTCTTTCCCAGCTATGCTATATGGGAATTTAAAATCCCACCCCTATCCCACAGCATGCATACAATTCCTTATTCATGGACCATCAGTTAGATTAGTTTGTCTTCCAGCTATAGTCATGAGCGAGGAACCAATAGGGAAATTTTCTGTGCACATAATTATCACTAGAGGCCATCACAAGCCTCACTAAATAGCGAGGCAGGTATATGTGTACTAATGCAATACATTAATTTACAAAGAGAAACCAGAAGTAAGAGTGCAACCTGTGTCTGATATGAGCATACCGTTGATGCCTGTTGTAATGAAAGAAAATTTTCTTGAGTCTACATCAAATGCATGTCTCCAATAGCCTTTTAACTTTATTTTAAAAAGAAATATGCACTAGTATTTTTAAAAGTCTATTAAAATATTAAATCAAATATAATACATGGATGAGGATTAAGAAGTGGCATGAAATGTCCCCACTTTTGGCTATTTAGGTTAGTGCAATGATATTTTACTAAAGCATTTTACATTTAATTACAAAATTGTGTAAATTGGCAAAGTTTGGACTCAGAATCACATCAGCACTTTCCCTAAGTTGTACAGCAGAGGATGGAAAGTGAGGGAAATGTTCTGGTTCACATCCATCTGTAATAATCACACACTGAAGAAAATGATGTATGGGTTACAGTGAAGTTGGTGTTGGTGAAAAGTGCCAGACTGATAGGCTAGAGATTGAACTCCATGTATACCCTTAGCCATGAGTAGCAGAAGGGAATACTTCCCCCATACCACAATGTCTCAAATTTATATGGAACTAGGATTTTTGAGAGACATTCATTATTCTAGGGTCACAGCACTCCCTGTGAGAGGATTATGCATTATACCTATTTTCTAAGGGGAGAAACTGAGGCACTGAAAGGTTGTGACTTGGCCAACCTATAAATGTTATAAGGTTTGCCCAATGTTCATACTCTGAAAGTACACAGAATAAACTGGCTTTGCACAATAGCTACTTCACAGTGTTCTTCATCCCCTAAATATTGATGTCAGGTGTATCCTAATAAATGAGGCTAGATGACATTATCTTAAAATTGAATAGTTCTTTAATACAGATAGAGCCCTTACACTGCAGTGCTGGTCTCCCCTAGTGTTGGCTTCTGGCAACACCCCTAAAAACACTTCTGCTTTCACTTCCACATTCCTCCTGAGTCTCCGCAAAACCACAATCACCCACAACCCAGTTAGTTCAGGAGCAGAAACAATTATTACAGTATCATCACTATTATTTGCTACCCCTCCTGAACACAAGAGTTAGGCTTAGCCAATATCAGGAGCGTGAAGAAACACTGTGTGAACTTGAACGGTAGCATGTGAAGAAACCCCACCCACCCCATCTCATGTAATGTGCCCAAGTGCACCACAAGCAGTTGCATTGAAATTTCCGCTGATAATCCAGATATTGGAAAATCTGAACATCTTCCACTGATGTTAAAAAATTCACAGAGAACATTACATGTCACAGCAGAACTGCAAGCCAGATGAGGTGAAATGGAGGGGTTTTAACCTCTGTGACACATTATTTCACTGAGCTAACTTTTGCTGTAAGAAGCAAATCAGCAAAACCAGCCAAGCCACTACTTTTCAGTTGCTTTCTGGTGGGTCTCAGCCAGATTTGCTTTCCCAAGCTTGTGCTGCTCCTCTGATTTCCCTTTCCCAAGCTTGTGCTGCTCCGCTGATTTCCCCAATGGCTCTCTACAATACATTCTGGGGCACAATATCCACTGGAGTTCCTGAATGCAGCCACATATGAGAAGAGGACATAAGGCCAGATTCACATTAGGGACCAGAAATTTGCTGAGTGGCCCACAGTTCTTTCATCAAAAGTAGGGTGACCAGCCATGTGTGAGATTAAAAATACATACCACAGCAGCATATTCTAGCACGTAGAATTTTTCAGCTCCAGTGCAGGTTATTTTAGTATTTTCTGGAACACAGATCAGTGGGGTAACATTTTAAGTCTACTAATAACTAGAGATGGGCCTGAATCAGCACTCCTGACACATCCACATTTTATTTTTGGCAGTTGAGGTAGCTATCTAGCTATCTAGAATGGTGTCCATCTGTCTCTCTTTCTTAGGTTTGTATATTATGTCTATCGTCATTTTTGGTTTCTGAGTGCTGATACTATCTCTAATACCATTTATATGTGCACAGGCTAAGAAAAGGAAAATCAAATCTCATGCTTCAGATTTAAGCAGATCATCTCAGAAGTGTGGAAGAATTGGCCACCATCTTCTCAGACAAAGCAACGCATAATTGTTAGGTACATTATAAATAAATTTTATTTTCCTCTGAAGCATCAGCTTGTGGCATCTGGTAACGGTAGGCTGCTGGACTTGAGTTAATCTGGTATGGTAAATCCTACATTACTCGGAAATATTATGGGTTGGATAAAACCAACCAGTTTCCTGTGTGTTTCTGCTGCTCTATTCCTTTGATTTGTTCTTTGTTTGCGGGGTACATAGCCAATCCTTATTGCCAAAACAAGGCTATATTGGCCTTGTGTCAAATACAAGCAGCCAGAATGCTTCTAAAAATATATATAGACTCATAGACTTTAAGGTCAGAAGGGACCATTATGATCTTCTAGTGTGACCTACACAACGCAGGTCACAGAATCTCGCCCACCCACTCCTATAACACACCCCTGACCTATGTCTGAGCTATTGAAGTCCTCAGCTTGTGGTTTAAAGACTTCAAGGTGCAGAGAATCATCCAGCAAGTGACCCGTGCCCCACGCTGCAGAGAAAGGTGAAACCCCCCCAAGGCCTCTGCCAATCTGCCCTGAAGGTAAATTCCTTCCCAACCCCAAATATGACAATCAGCTAAACCCTGAGCATATATATATATATATATATTTAAAGGTTTAGTTTTCTAAATACATCTATTGGAAGTGGACTAATCTAAGTGTCTTTTATCAATGAGGTAAGCTGTACAATTTAGTCCAGCTTTGCTTTATGCTCATCTTTTGTTCAAAAATAAAAGCAATGTTGACACCTGCTATAGCACATGATCCACTGCATTTCATTCATAAGCCATGTTAATCATATATGCTAACTGAGCGCTCAGGGAGTCTCAGAATTATTAGAAGTCCCAAAAGGCTGACAGGAAAAACTTTCTCTCATTATTTCTCCCTCCTCCAAATGATGTCTCCTTTTCAACAAGTAACTATCTGTTGCAATTAAATATTAAGTTGCTTTATTTGCTGTGCAACCGCAAAAATGGGGAAGAGATGTTTTGTAACATTTGGCAACTTGCCTAAGGTCCAGATTTTTAAAGGTATTTAGGAACCTAACTCCTCTTGGGGGTCAATGGGACTCAGGTGCCTAACCAAGTCACTTTTGAAAAATGAGACCTAGGCTCCTAAGTCACTTAAGGCCAGATTTTTAAAGGTATTAAGGTGCCTAACTCCCATGAAATACCTTTTAAAATTTGGCCCTGAATGACATAAGAGCCTAAGACCCATTTTCAGAAGTGACTTAAAAAAATAATAAAAAAAAATACCTTGGGCACTTGAGAGCCTTAGTCACATTGACTTTCAGTTTGGTTTAGACTCTTAAGTGCCTAGATCAATTTGAAAATGGGCCTTTGAAAATTTTACCTGTTATCTGCAAATATAAACATTTCTGACAAGAATTTCACTGGAGCATGTTAAAATAGTCCAGACCATCCCCATATCAGAGAGACAGGGCCCCCAGAATATGACACTGTACGACCGTGACTAATAAAATAAATAGAACGTGGCATGCCTTACTGTAGGTGTCCAGTAAGCAAGCAAGTCACTTGACACAGAGGGAAGAGAATGTCTTTGGGAAGGTCGGGATGCATGCTCAGAGGTCTTAGGGCTGGGCAGGATCCAAAGCTGGGAAGTTTTCTGTTTGTTTATATTATCTTATTTTGCTTTCTTGTTGCAAACATTATCCCTGCAGAAAGGGCCTTACTGACTGCAACTGTATTTTTTGATGAGTCATTCCAACAGATTGCAGAGTCCAAGTTACACAGGACAAACTTGCCAATCAAAGAGTCAGGGATATGTCTGATTCATGTCACAAAACAGTGCCTCCAGGCTGATAGCTAAATGTACTTACATAATACTTAATGTTTATATCTAAAGTAAACTGAGTTATTTAATTAGTTATTATTATAACCATGGCAAAATACCCACAGAATCAAAAGGGAATGTATGATTAACTCTTTTAGCACACTCCCAGAAGTTCTCTGTTCTATCAGATCACCTTGCAGATCAAACACCAAGAGCTCATTATCAGACACTGCTAAACTTAAGGATTTTCTTTAGGGAGTAGGTTGGTAGATAGTAAGAACTGATGGTAGTTGGTAGAACTAAGAACAGGCAAACATGAATACTTTGGATTATTGCTAGATTATTTTTTTTTACTGGCTGCAAGCTGCTGCATTCCCAGGCCATTAATATATGTTCAAGAGTTAGAAATTAACACACAATAATTTACTTACTAATTTGCGACAGTCTGTCTCTATATAGACAAACATTTGTTTTAGCTGGTGGGTCTCATTAAAAGTAGATCATGCACACCTTCTAGTATTACAGCTCTTAAAGACTGTGTCTGGTTCGATGTAAACTTCTCTTGAACTCAGTAGAATGGACATTTAGAGACATTTCAAAGAGCACAGCTATAAAATAATTTTGTTTTCAGTTCATAAGAACACTTGAACAGAAGAACATGAAGCACAGTATCACAGAATCATAGGACTGGAGGGATCTCAAGAGGTCATCTAGTCCAGTCCCCTGCATTCATGGCAGGATTAAGTATTATCTAGACCACTCCTGACAGGTGTTTGTCTAACCTCTTAAAAATCTCCAGTGATGTAGATTCTACAACCTAACTAGACAATTTATTCCAGTGCTTAACCATCCTGATAGGAAGATTTTCCTAATATCCAGCCTAAACCTCCCTTTCTGCAGTTTAAGCCCATTGCTTCTTGTCCTATCCTTAGAGGTTAAGAAGAACAATTTTACTCCCTCCTCCTTGTAACAACCTTTCATATACAGTACTTAAAAACTGTTATCATGTCCCCTCTAAGTCTTCTCTTCTCCAGATTAAACAAATCCATTTTTTTTCGATCTTCCCTCATAGGCCATGTTTTCTAGACCAGTGGTTCTCAAAGCTGGTCCGCCGCTCATTCAGGGAAAGCCTCTGGTGGGCCAGGCTGGTTTGTTTACCTGCTGCGTCCTCAGGTCCGGGCGATCGTGGCTCCCACTGGCCACAGTTCGCCGCTCCAGGCCAATGGGTGCTGCGGAAAGTGGTGCGGGCCGAGGGGTGTGCTAACTGCCCTTCCCGCAGCCCCCATTGACCTGGAGCGGTGAACCGCAGCCAGTGGGAGCCATGATCGGCCGGACTTGTGGACACGGCAGGTAAACAAACCAGCCCAGCCTGCCAGGGGCTTTCCCTGAACTCGTGGCGGACCGGCTTTGAGAACCACTGATCTAGACCTTTAATCATTTTTGTTGCTCTTCTCTGGACTTTTTCCAATTTCTCCACATCTTTCCTAAAATGTGGCACCCAGAACGGGAACAATACTCCAGTTGAGACCCAATCAGTGTGGAGTACAGTGGAAGAATTACTTTTCGTGTCTTGCTTACAACACTCCTGCTGATACATCCCAGAATCATGTTTGCTTTTTTTGCAACAGCGTTACACTGTTGACTCATGTTTAGCTGTGGTCCACTATGACCCCCAGATCTTTTTCTGCAGTGTTCCTTCCTAGGCAGTCATTTCCCATTTTGTATGTGTGCAACTGATTTTTCCTTCCTAAGTGGAGTACTTTGCATTTGTCCATATTGAATTTCTTCCTATTTACTTCAGACCATTTCTCCAGTTTGTCCAGATCATTTTGAATTTTAATCCTACCCTCTAATGCACTTGCAACCTCTCCCAGCTTGGTATTGTCTGCAAACTTTATAAGTGTACTCTCTATACCATTATCTAAGTAACTGATGAAGATATTGAAGAGAACTGGACCCAGAACTGATCCCTGCAGAACCCCACTTGTTATGCCCTTCCAGCATGACTGTGAACCACTGATAATTACTCTCTGTGAATGTTTTTCCAACCAGTTATGCACAAACCTTATAGTAGCTCCATCTAGGTTGCATTTCCCTAGTTTGTTTATGAGAAGGTCAGGTGAGACAGTATCAGAAGCCTTACTAAAGTCAAGATATACCACAACTACTGCTTACCCTGTCAAAGAAAGCTATCAGGTTGGTTTAACATGATTTGTCAAACCATCACCTTATTATCTTCTAGATGTTTCCAAATTGATTGCTTAATTATTTGGTTCATTATCTTTCCGGGTACAGAAGTGAAGTTGACTGGTCTGTAATTCCCGGGATTGTCCTTATTTCCCATTTTATAGATTGGGCACTCTACATGCAGCACTGTATGAATATGATGAATAAGGGTGGTTAAATTAACATATCCCCCTACTTTGGGAGTTCAAGGCTCAAGCTTGTCTCTCTCTCTCTCTCTCTCTCTCTCTCTCTCGTGCCAAGAGCCTTTTTTCATTGCATCCAACAAGAGCTAATTCAGAACCTTTTTGTTCTGCTAATGATGTGTTCCACCAAGCTAAAGCCAGAAGCATTTATGCCTTCTATCTGCAATCAGGCAGGCTGGATTTAATGCCATTGCACCAAATTCAACCCTGAAATGACTTTGCTGAAGTCAGTATACTTCCACCAGAGGTGAATGTGGCCTATGGAATGCAAATATAAAAAGGAAGTTATTATAACTGCTTCTGTTGGCCTGCAAAATTACTAAACTATCCAAAACTTCCTTCACCAACTCTAAATTCAAAGAGATCATCTCACATGGGCCCCAGTCCTGCAACTGAATCTACACAAGCAGACTGTTACACTTGATTGGAACCCCATTGAGGTGAAAGAAGCGCTATGTTGGTGCAAGGGTCCGTCTGCGAGGATTTATTGCAGGATTGGGGTCTTGGACTTTTATTAAAGGATGTGTAATTCTACCTTAAACTGAGGCATATTAGGTCAAATTCATCTCTCATGTAACTCCACTTATGTCGCTGGTGTTGCATCAGGGGTGAACACAAGAAAACCCATGGCACCCACTACTAAGACTTATTTTGCTAGTTGTGCCAACAACACATTGTTCAGAACAGCGATGCACGGTTTTATGCACAGAAGGATTATAACCGTCTGTGTGCTAGTGTATTCCCAATTAGTAGGAGAAGTGATGAGCTCATAAAATCCTAAGTTGTGAGGCCCTGAATCAGTATTTACTCAGTCTATTGAAGTAAATGGGAGTGTTGCCAGACTAGAGAGAGAAGAAAATTGAGGAAAAAAGACCTTGGGATTTTGACTTCTAGCAGGATTTTGAGCAGGTGAGGGGATGCCGGGTGAATGCATAGAAGCCATCTGGTGCCATTGAAAGAGTTTGCAATTTTTAACAAATAATACTTTTTTTGGTGTGGGGAATGGAAGGAATGGGGAAATAGATAGTAGAGGTGGAATGTATTGTATTTCAAGTGATAACTTGACCTGTTTTTTTTATAGAGGGAATTGAGGTTTTTAGACAAGGATCTGTATGGTAAGAAAGAGGAAAGGCTAAGATAGGCTGATCCCTGGGAAATGAAAAGCTACAGTGGAGTGGAGCTCACTCTTGTGATGGATCCTTGGAGCCAGGGATTCAGGGAAGCTCTGTGGCTGCTGCTCCTCCAAACCAGGGCTGCCCAGAGGATTCAGGGGGCCTGGAGCAAAGCACTTTCGGAGGCCCCTTCCATAAAAAAAAATTTGCAATATTATAGAATACTATATTCTCATGGGGGCCCCTGTGGGGCCCAGGGCAAATTGCCCACTTGCCCCCCCCCCCCTTCTGGGCAGCCTTGCTCCAAACAGGTGAACAACATTGGCGAAGACTAGGAAGCTGCCAGGAACTGGAGAGCCAGAGAATCCTGGGAGGGATGGCCTTAAAGCCTAGGGCCAAGGATGGAATTAGGTCTGTGTTCTGTTTGTTAACCTCTGTTATGAAATAAACCTCCTTGGCTGAGACTGGGTGTGGCAGTGCACGTTTTGGAGCTGGGCAGAAGTGATGGCTCTGGTGACAGGTGGATACAGACTCAGTGTTCACCAGAAGCAGGTAGGGGGTTCACTTCATGATGCCTTTTAAAGTGAACATAAATAGCTATTTAGAAACAAACCCCACCACCTTTCCAGGATTAACATGTTCATGATGATTCGGATGGTGCAATTTAAACATACGTGGTGTTTTTCGGTTTAAAGGGTTTTTTAAAACTGGGAAAGTTGACAAATTGTTCAGATTCTCCAATGTGTTACCAGCTAAAAGAATGGATACATCATAGTGTTATTCAACTGGGTATTGTTTTGAAGAAAGTCTGATTATATATATTAAGGAAAAAAAACCCTGGGATTTTGTGGCATCTTTACATCTGTCAAGGCGCCCTGCTCAGATATTAAAATGGAACTATTGTACAACTGCTTTTAAGGACAAATTGAATATGGAATTCAAAATGCTCTGTTTCTGCAATTTTCAAACACATGTGCCGCTTAAATTGAAACGATCTTTCAGTTCCCTGATATGATTTAATGCAAGAAAGATGAAATCTTCCATAGCACAGGCCATGAAAATACAATCTGGTATGTGAACCACTAAAACTGTACTAAGCCTTAAGAAAATAAAGCAAATTTAAAATCAGTCTTGAATGAGGTTTAACATTTATTGTTCCTTACAAAAATTATTGACAATTCTTTTCCAACCATGTAATTTTTTAACAGAGCCACAGAAATTGTTTAGTCCAACCTCATTTATATGTTGAAGAAAAGCTTTGTGTGCTTTTATTATCATGGCAAGCATAGGAAAATCGTAATCACTTATCTGATCATGGCTTTATACAGCACAGCTCCAGTCAGCACAGTTTTACCTGCATGTCACTTGTAGGTCACTAGTTCAAATACTGAAAGTTGTTACCACTTCCTGGCTGTTCAGTGCCCTATGTAAAATGAGCTGACGGGTTCAGTCCTGCTTCTAACAGGCATTGTCATCAGAGCTGGTATTAATTGGGTTGGACAGGCTGTGGAGGATGAAATAACAAGCTCAAAATATGAACTGAACTAAAGCCCAAATTTAGGCTATGAGCAGGGCCAGCTCCAGGGTTTTTGCCGCCCCAAGTGGCAGGGAAAAAAAAAAAAGCTGCGATCGCTATCAGTGGCAGCTCCACTGCGCCACTTTCTTCTTCAGTGGCAATTCTGCGGCAGGTCCTTCCCTCCAAGAGGGACTGAGGTCCGAGGGACCCACCACCAAAGAGCCTGACATGCTACCCCTTTCCCTGGGCTGCCCCAAGTACCTGCTTGCTGAGCTGGTGCCTGGAGCCAGCCCTGGCTATGAGCCAGCAATGAGCTCTATTGATATGAATGGGCCCTGTGGAAAATACTGGAGTATGTTTCTATGGAGCTTGTTTACAGGTTCAGCGCCTTAGAGGTTTGAAAAGATTCTCATGAAAGCTGAAGTGTTTCCTGTCTGGCTGGGAGAATTGTAAGAACAATCTCCTCACATTATTCTGGTGGGGCTGATGTTCTGGCACTTCTAGTTCTGGTCTCAGCACAACTCAGAGTGGAGGGACAAACAAAACAAATATGGAAAAATTAACTGGCTGTTTTCTTTTTAAACCCCAAGGTTCAGGCTCATGTCAAGTTGTAGGTGAAGAATCAGGGTGCTGATTGTTTTAATACAGTTAAACCAGAGATGGTCCCAAAATGACATTCTAGTTCAGAATGCCCTTAAACCTTGGGACCCTTTGATCTATGAAACCATATCCAAAATTTGCAAGAGGCCTGCTAGCTTTACAGTTGTCTGAACCCAAAACCTCACATTTGAACAGCCCTGACCTTTGGAGATTCTCAGCCATGTCACCTATTCCTAATTTACTGTCCAGAAGACAACATAGTGGCAGAAAGGCAGAAGAGAGACCTTGAAAGATTTGGTTAAGCATAAGAAATAGCCACACTGAATGGAACCTCCAAGTGGTATTGATTTAATTTTCTAGTTTTCTATTCCTGCAGAATTCTGCTTTGATTTATATTTGTGTATATCAGAGTAAGTCTTGGTTTACTCTGGATTTATAGTGCTGTAAAAGAGTAGAATTTGTCCCTGTGATACACAAAATATATGTTAAATATATGTAAAACTGTTTGTTTTATCTTATATTACATTTACATTACAAAGATTATGCATTTTCATAACTGGCTGATGAGCAACTTAAGACACCTTTAAAGTGGACTGATTTTCCAGAAAGTGCTGTTGGTGAACAAGAGTTTAATCATGTACAGATTAGAATTCCTAACAGCATTTCTTGTACTTGTGTACAATGGGGCTATAAGATCATTCAAAACTCTATTCTTATTTCTCAGAAGAGTGGCTGCTAAGCAGTGAATGAGGTAATCTGCATTTTGAAAGATCACTAAATAATATTCTCTAGTTTCACATAGATGGTAAACAACTTTTAAATGGTGACTAATTCAGCAAGTACTCCTTAAAGAGTTTGCTCTGAAAATGCCTACATGGAATCTTAAGAGAAATAATACAACTTTGATATTTTGATAACAGATAAGTCTCCTTTTTGTGTTCAGTGTGGTTTGCACTGTAATTTACAAATTCATAAATTCTTTATAAGATGACTTGCAATAATTTGCGCCATCAAAGCAGCATTGTGCCTTGTCAATTAAATGTTATGTTTCTGAACAGTTGACAGCAGCAGTGAGCAAATCGGAGTACAGACACTTGTTAAAAGGAAAAAATAAATGGGATAAAGCCATCCCCGGCATAAATCCATTTAAGAAATGGATTTAATCTAGAGATGAATTTGACTCAAAGTGTTTTTTCAGTTAAAGAAGGGGAATTGAATGCAATCCATGGTTGCATTGGAAAGAAAGAAAAGTAACATGGAGGGTCTGATCTGCAATACTCCAATTTTCCATAAAGTGTTGTCTCATTATATTCTCTCTGGCTCACATCTACCCTATAGCTTTACAGCAGCCTTTGATTTCCCAGTTCCCCTATGCCTTGTTCCCAGTGGAGATCTCTGCAGCACTCCAGTAATAGGTCCTTTGTTTTTTCTTCATAATCTCCATATCAGAAAGGCACAGAAGCCTAGGAATTGTCTCTACTTTCCCATCCGTCTGATTTCTCCCTCAGACTTGTCCTAGAGCATCATAGTAGTACTTTACAGCGCTCCCCAGGTACCATCTTTTCCCTGCACTTTATCCCATAGTTTATATCTCTAATACAGCCTTCCAGGTGCTCTGCGTTTGCATTTCCCCAAAGTGCTCTGCTCCCAATCTCCAGGCATTCTTCCATCTTTAGTAGAGATGAATCTAAACCCAAACCGTAATATGAACATCCCTCAGCATTTGGGAGGTAATTTGGAATCAACTGTGGAGCAAAATTTTGTACCTCAGGCCATATGTTCTCAATAGGGCTACTCATGTTTGGCCCCAAATAATAGTGGAATCTGGGCCTATAGAAGAACCTCTTCTGCTTTACTTTTCCCCTCTTTGCTTTTGTCTTTGTCTCAAATCCTTCATGCAGAATTACAAAGGCCACCAGACTCTTTACCCTCTTCTTTGGGGTGTGGACAAGTATATGTCATTAGAGAAATGGGAGATTAAGTAATTAGAGATGATGGCTTAGAGGTAGTAAAAATTTGTCTTTGTGCTTCAAATGAGGTCCACAATATGCCTTAGGTATACATGAAACAGCAGTGGCATAAAAATGAGAACAATAGCATGTATAAATGACCTTAATAAGCAGTCAATTTGATAGAGGATTTTTTTTCATTCAGTTCAAAACCATTAATGCTGGAAATATATATATGTTCAGTGGAAAAAAATGTAGAATTTGTTAAGAAACACTTATTCAACCCTTAGTTGCCATTTTTAAGGCTTGTTTGAGGCACTTCTGAAAACTGCATTATTTGTCTCATTCTCAGTATTTAGGCTGAATGCTTGATGTGATTTAGTTGCTTCTTCTGACACTCTCATATTAATTACAAATGTTTTGTGCTGCCCTGGAAAGACAGATAGTGTGTCCCTATAATTTCTGCCCTAGGGATATGTTGGTTTTATTCTGCAGGCGAGCCATGGACTTGAATTTTCCCTTCCCCCCTGGAATTTTGGGGACAATCAGATCCTACTCCAGCTCTGAAGATCTCTGCTCTGGCCCATCTTGATTTAAAATGGAATTTTTGTTTGTAGTTCAGAGTCAGTGGCTTGTTCCCTATGTTTCAGTCAGGGAATGGTGAAAAATGTGGATAAAATAAATACTGAGCCAAACATCGAAGGGAGGTGAGGTGATGAAGGGATTTCATACACCACACAAGGAAACAGATTTGGTGGCTCTGTGACTAGAGAGACCAACACACCAGGGGATTTACTGAAACTCTAAGCTAAGCCTGTAGCAGAAGCCTTGGATCAATTTTGCGGCCGCCCCATAGCATAAATGAGAGGATTCCTTTCCTCCAGGCCTCCACAGAATGCCCCTGTTCACTCACTTGTATGCAGATCCAACATTTGGCACTATCATAGAATCATAGGACTAGAAGGGAACTTGAGAGGTCATCTACTCCAGTCCCCTGCATTCATGGCAGGCCTAAGACAATAGTCTCTATAACCTATCCTTTGGAATATCGCAATATTGGAAATTAAGTCTTGAGTACTGCTGATTTTCACCCATGTTCATCAGTCTTTTATGTTCAAGAAGATGATAATCTTCAGTTGCTCTAGAGCTCACAATTTCTCAACAATCACACTATTGAGCAAAGATGGTTAATGAGCACAAGATTGAATGGGAAACACCAAGGAAGGCACTTAGCACACCAAGTACACGGCAAGTAAGAACCTTGATTCAGTTCCTCACAAAACAGCAGAAGGAAAATTTTAAAAGGGATTGACTAGCTAAATATTTCATCCCAAAAGTGCCTGCCTCAATTTTTTTTGAAGATTCACAGAGTAAAGGAATTAGAAATGAATGCAAATTACATAGTGCATCCCTCCACCAAAGTATATTTTTCATCTACAATATCTTTGCTAGTTCTTTGTCAAGTTCATTATTATGAACTAGGGCTTCCCATATTTCACTTTGGAGACTATTCCACAATTTACCAAGTATCAGGAAGTTTTTCTTGATATTCATGTGTGACTTGTCTTTGCTTCACTTTATTCCATTACTTTTACTTTTACACTACCCTTGAACTACCTGACTACTTCCACTTCCTCCCTCCACTCTTTTGATACTTCTACAGTTTATAACAGATACCAAAGTGATTGGTTTGCTGTAGATTAGGTTGAGATAGAAATCATCCTACACATCAAGCAGATTTTTTGATTAATAAGACCAGCCTATCTTGGCATTACACCTTTCCAAGACTGTACATATGACAGAGCACTGCTGTTTTATTTCAGATTGAGTTTGGAAGCTACTCCAGCATAAATGCATTTTTATTAATCTCACATGAAATATCAGGGCTCATTAATAGTACAGCTGTCCGAAGGACAATTCCCAGCTTAACATTCTACTGCTGTTTACAACCTGTAGGTCTCAAACCCAGGCCTGCAGGGGTTATGGGTGCAGCCATATTTCAACCCTCCACTTGGAACCCTGCTTCCAATGGCTATTTGGGACCCAAAAAGCCCATGGCCAGTGTGAAATTCAATTAGCATAGTCCCAGTGCCTCTGATTGGCCCTCTAGCCCTACTTAAGCTGGAGGCAGGAACAGGAAATTATTTAAACAGCTGGGATCCACTTTATTTTGCGTTGTGTGCCTTCTGCTCCTGTGACTTGATTTACTGGCATCCTGACTTAGCTTAACCCTGAGCAGCTGACTTGTGGCTCCTGATTTGGCCTGACGCACGGTTCTGCTCTCCAGTTTGTCTCTTGCTTCTGACTCTGATTCCTGACTTGTGTTTATCTCCAGTTTGTCTCTTGTTTCTGATTTCCTAGTATCCTGACTCAGTGGATTCTTGGCTCCTGTCTTGTGGCTGGACTCTGGCTCTGACCACTAGATCTGGCTACTTCTGACCTGGCTGTGACAGCAGCATAACTAGAATACAAAATCTTCTAGAGACAGCATGCTCTTGCAGTTGCACTAAATATACTCTGTAGAACATCTACTACTTTTGGACATAACTGGATATCAGTGTTTTGTCAGATAGTCTCTCAATAACAAATATGAATTGCGCATTAATGATTGATATAGGAGAGTGGTTGCTTAAAGTACCTGTTGAAATCAATCATGTTTAGTTGTGGACAAGAATTTTCTCCCCTGAGAACCATTCTGCAAAGCCTTGGAGCTTAACAGCTCTGAACAGTGGGAAAGTTCAGATCCAAATTCTTTGGTGTAGGCTTTTCCCTAAAATTATTCTATCGACTGCCCAGGGGAGGTCTGTTTATAGCATGGTTCTCAGATATAGGACCCTCTCCGCATTAGCCAATGAAACAATATTAACTAAACTTGTGACCGAAACATAGTGGTTACTAGAATGATTTCAAGTATTGAATAGAGAGAACATTTGAAAGATGAAGCCAATGGTACTCTGTTCCAGGAACACAGTGAGTTACGATGACACCTGTTTTCAGAGACCAATCAAGTGACCAAAAATAATTGATAATTTACCAAGACTTCCAGTAAAGGTGGAGCAGAATGGGACTCAGTACATTTGGGGGTACTTTGGGGTGGTCTGTTAAAACAGATGTTTGCCTTGTAGAGGCTTCAGTGTACATGATCATGAGTGAATTAGTGATTTGTTTGTAGAAAGCATTTCATAAGGGAAAGCATCCAGATGCTGTAGATGACACATCTAACTGAAATTAAAAAATGCCAATAGTTATGATGAAGGGAGATACAGGTCTTACCTAAATCAGGTAATTCATAGTGGAGGGTCTCATAATCTCCTTGGGAATATACTTTATAATATGGACTTTCATTATTTAATATAATTCAGTGTCCAAACTGGATGAATATTAACACCATTCCTCATGCCTGGATAGAGAAGGGAACAAACCTTGGTGACTGATGCTCAGAGAGAACACCCACATCACAAGTGATTTACAGCAGCAGTTTCATAATTTCCTTATCTCTCATTGTTAAATGAAAACACTGCACCTGCTTAGTCTTCTGTTAATACGCATGGCCACACTGAGGCTCCTTGGCCTAACTACCAATTTTTGCAGTCTATTTATGTCAATGGTCTGAAATTGGCAAGCAGGATGTAGGAATGTGTTGAAATGAGGTGATCAAAATTTAGCTGCAGGTGCCAAATATCAGACCGGAAAAGAGATGTGTTTTTTTTTAAATAAATATTTGAAATTCAAGTTGTTGCTTCAGATTTAAATATGCTTCTTATAGAATTGTAAGGAGCTGACCAAGGTATGGGACATATACGCAGACCTCAGCCAAAGGAGGTTCCTCATGAGCTTAGGTGCTAGGAACAGGTGTTCAAGCAGCTTAAAACAAGCAAGGGAGCTCTCATTGCAACAGCCCAGGAGAGGAAGATGTTGGGGAGCTGTTCGTCCAGGCCAGGAATTGAAGAGGAAGCTATGTGAATGAGAGAGAGCTGCTTATCCAGGCCTGGGAGTGGAGGGGGGCTCCTCACTGCTTTTAGAAGGAGCTCTGCCCCCACCCTTCCATTTTAATTCCTGCATAAGGACTTGCACTTTTGGAGAAAAAGGATCTAGGTTCTATCTCCATCTCCACTAAATTCAGAAAGGCCATGGTTTGGAGTGATGACTACTATGACATTCTTATGAGGCCACAGATTCACTTCTTCAGTCCTTTAACTTGTGGTGAGGGAATTCTATCCACCCAATCCAGCTTCTCCTTATGCTTTCTTATATATTTTTCACATTTTACTTCAACAAAAGATAGCTGGATGCGTAAATATTTCTAATGTGCCAATTAATGAAAAGAACTGCTCAACCACAATGGATTTTATTATGAATCACAGCACTCCTAAAACCTGTGACTATAATCAGCTGGTTTTCCTTAGAGTTGCCAGAACATAGGACTAGAACCCATTAACTCTTGGATTCTAACCTTGGCCTGATAGTTTGCCTCTTTACTCTGGTGCCTTGGCCAAGTCACCATCTCTCCACCTGTAGAACATGGATAATACTTATCTGAGAAAAGTGTTGTGAGGATAAATCAGATTTGCCAGCTCTCATGAGTTTTTGTGGCTTTTGCAATGTTTGATGGTTTTCTTCACACCAGAGCTTCTGGACTCAAGTGACTTCATGAAAATATATAAGCCTCCGTTTTTCATGATAGTCTGGAAACATGACCTGTGTATACCATATAGCCACCCCAAAAGACAAAAAGTACCCAACATTTATTGTTTTTTAAAATCCCATGATTAAGTCAATCTCATGACTTTTAAGCCTAACTCATGATTTTTGAATGTTGGGAATAGCGATACATTGATAATAGGTCATGGTTGGAATGTGCTATATAGGTTAGTGGGCTCCTCCTGACAGCTCTGGTAAAAGTCCCAATTTATTTTTTGCTTTCTGCTACCAGAAGGAGAACTCTGTGGCTTGTGATTGACTAATGAGAGGAGATGGTGCTGCCAGAAAGAAAAGTAACAGATCATAGGACTTCTTTGATAGGATAACGAGTCTTGTGGATAAGGGAGAAGTGGTGGATGTGGTATGCCTAGACTTTAGTAAGGCATTTGATATAGTCTCGCATGATATTCTTTTCAATAAACTAGGCAAATACAACTTAGATGGGGCCAGTATAAAGTGGGTGCATAACTGGCTGCATAACCATACTCAGAGAGTAGTTATTAATGGTTCCCAATTCTACTGGAAAGGTATAACAAGTGGGGTTCCTCAGGGGTCTGTTTTGGGGCCGGTTCTGTTCAATATCTTCATCAACAACTTAGATATAGGCATAGAAAGTACACTTATTAAGTTTGTGGATGATTCCAAACTGGGAGGGAATGCAACTGCTTTGGAGGATAGGATCATAATTCAAAATGATCTGGACAAATTGGAGAAAGGATCAGAGGTAAACAGGATGAAGTTTAATAAAGACAGAATGGGGAGAGACTGTCTAGGAAGGAGTATGGCAGAAAGAGATCTAGGGTTCATAGTGGACTACAAGCAAAATATGAGTCAACAGTGTGATGCTGTTGCAAAAACAGCAAACATGTTTCTGGGATGCATTAACAGGTGTGTTGTAAACAAGACATGAGAAGTCATTCTTCTGCTCTACTCTGTGCTGGTTAGGCCTCAACTGGAGTATTTTGTCCAGTTCTGGGCACCACATTTCAAGAAAGATGTGGAGAAATTGGAGAGAGAAGAACAGCTAGAATGAGTAAAAGGTCTGAGACACGACATATGAAGGAAGGCGAAGATGTTGTTTAGTTGAAAAGAGAAGATGAGAGCGGACATGATAGCAGTTTCAGGTACCTAAAAGTTCATAAGGGGGGAGGGAGAAAAGTTCATCTGAAGCTCTAAGATAGAACAAGAAGCAATGGGCTTAAACTGAGCAAGGAGGTTTAGGTTGACAGCAGGAAAAAGTTCTACTGTCAACTACGGATAGAATTGCTAGGGGGGTTCTGGACTCATCCATCTCTGCGATATTTAAGAGTAGGTAGGGTAACTGCTATTAGGGATGCTAGACAGTAGGCCTGCATGAGGCAGGGGACTGACTCGATACTCTGCGAAGTCCTCAGTCCTAAGCTATGAAGTCTACAGTACTGGGCGGCATCTTGACTGCGTAACAGCAAGTGGGTTCAGGAAACGGCTTGGCCATCCGAAGTTGGATGTGTATCCTGGACGCATGGTGCTCATCATATCTATGTTAAGTACTAATCCAGAAATGATCAGAAGTCAAAGTTCACTAACCTTACCAATCACCTTGATCACCCAAATCGTGTTCAGTGAAGTATATTATGATTATGCTTTTTATCCTGGTATTTCCCACTGTAGAAGTGAAGGCCCGAGAAGGCCAGCTATAACCTGAGGCCTGAACTAAAGTAATGGTTAAGACTAGCTAAATAAGCAAAGTCAAGCTGTGACTGAAGGCGGCTCGTTTCACAGATCGGCATGGAAACTGAGTGCATAAACCTTATTCACCTAGCATACGAGTATAAACATGGTCAGAAGCACTATACTGGAACAATTCCACAGAATAAGAAAGAACAAGCCCAACGCCATCCCAATGACAAGGGGCAAAAGGGTACAAATGATGGAATAGAGTTGTTTTGATTCGAACAAACAGTGTACAAGGGTAGAGGTGCCACCTTACTCACGTAAGAAGGGTGGTACCCTTGGCTATGTAGAGGGATCGTACCTCAATACGTTCAGGAGTGATGTGGTAACTTGTTTGTATCCTGTGTATAAGAATGCATCCCTGGGGTGGTGTCTTTGTCTGGCCGAGGGGTCGCATGTGCAAAAGTCCAGCAACTACTGAGCCGAGATCCACTGAACCGGGGACATACTCGTAGTAATGCCCTGTACAGACTAACGTAATCTGCGAGAGAACTATTATTGTGTCGCAATATGGCAAAATCCTGGCCGAAGTGCCTTCGTAACCTTACCTTACTAGACTCTGTGGTCATTGGGGGTTCTCTTCAGGTCTGCTGTGTCAGCTATCTGCGCAGAGCTGGGGCAGCACACAGAGGGAACACACGCACGCATCCGAGTGATACCAACAAGGAGAGAGCAGAGCACCACACCGGTAGCATCTGACAACACACCTCTTGACAACACCCACCACTTGATGAGATAGCTGTCACTGATATAACTTTTCTGTAGTAAGATAAACCATTTAAAATAACCAAAATGATATTGTTGAGAATATTCTAAATTAAAATGATTTGGTTTTGTGTTAAGGAAATCCAATTCTTTTTGTCATATTTAGAAACTGAATAGGCAATTGGCTAGGGTTCCTCTTTGCAGGCATTCACATGGCTCTTGAAAGAATTCCACTGCAAAATGATGCCCAGTCAGAAGACTCTGGTGCACTGAGAACCAATCCCCAGAGTGCAGACTGTCTACACAGAAGTGCGTGTGCTGGGACTCCACCCCTAGTAGTGCAGGTGATGGGAGAAGACAAGTTGTACTTGGCTGGGACAAATGCTTTGTTATGGGGATCTGGGAATGAGAAAAAGACAGGGAGAAGCCATGAGAAGGAACACTACAAAAGTCCCCATGTATTCTGAATCAATCTAAGACCTTTGGTCTCTATGGCTCTCCAGTATAACAAAAATGGAGATTTGGTGACAGCTTCAGTTAAGTTTAATACTGGAGATCTTTACTGCATTAACATGAAAATGAATAATAATAATATCAGTTAAATATTCTTTTTCTAGGTTAGTCTGGTTTTATGCAATTTGCTTCATACTGTCACCATGTTTTCTGGTTTTTAATGTGCTGCAAAATCAGTCATGTAGTAGAGGTTTCCAGGAAAGGTGATTTTCACATTTGGGTAAGAGACAACTGGGTGTTGGAACCTGGGAAGGTTTTTCTTTTTTGGGGGACAGGGAGAGTTTGGGATTGTGGGATAAATATATTATATGGAATCTCTGGGGAAAAGATGAGCAGTGAAAAAATTAAGGGTGTATTTAAATCATCATCATTAGGCTTCTAAGTTACCATTTGAGATGAATAATGCATTTAACTCCTCTCAGAGTTATTGGTTCAGGCTATCTGCAAACTCAGGCATTCAGTACTTCTTCAGTTTGTGCTTGGTTCATGTTTGGATGTTCTTCTTGAAACTATAAAGGTAAAACTCACCTTTATCAATGAAATCTAAAGTTGTGTGGCCAGAAGTGGATTCCATGGAAAATTCCCTGCCCATGAAATAGTGAGTACATTGGAATCTGACAATAGACAGTGGCAACCAAAGGAAGAGAAATAAATGGGGATCTAGTCTATTGATTTTGGGTGTTGAGATGTTAACAAAATTATTTGTGTAGTTTATTAGTACAGCTAGAGGCACCGCTACTTACAGATGTTCACAGACATATTTTCATGTAAATTTTCAGTAAACTTTAAGCAGTCACCTCTTCCAAAATGGCATGCTTGGTAACAAACAATACGTTGCTTAAGGTTTCACATTACTATTACAAACACTTTTCAGGGCTTTGGAATGAAAAAGCACGAGTAATGGTTGACTATTTTTTTTTCAAAGTAAGTCCATTGCTGTCTCTTGTAGAGACCCCTGGCCGCACTCCCAGTCCCATCCATCGTTAAAGAGGAAAGTGCTTATGAAGTCATTTTGCTGTCGTTACTGAAATGAACTGGCTAGGTTTTTGATGAGGGTAACAAAGCCGGTTCTACATCCAGCAGTGGCCCCTGTGTATCTGGTGTTGTAAAACCCCACTGAGATTGACTGCTTCTGTGTAGCAAATGCTCTCTACAGCTTTTGAACTACTGGAACTTTCCCTGATAACGTTAAAAATAAATAATAACCCCCCCAAACTAAACACATACAAAAATCCAAAATCCTGCAGACAGTGGGGGAAGGGACAAGGAAAGAACTGAGGATAATGGCATCTGAAAGTTACATCAAAGCTATAGTCACCAAAATTAAAGTAGCAGCAACAGTATATGGTTTTGTGATAGTGGGTTGGGTTTCACTGTGAAACAGATATAATCTGTCTTTGGTATAAAGTTCCTTTATTCTTAATCACTTTTCCAATTATTTTTTTATTATTATTTTTTGCCGCTCTTTGGTATGCAAAAAGTCTAGCCCAAAGCAAAGAGGAAGATTAGTTCTTTCAATGAAGCATTTTATAGATTAAAAGGCCAATTCATTAAAAAAACCTACCCTTTTTAAGGGTTATACACAACTAATGCCCATCTTCTACAAAAAACTGTGGTATACATTTTCTAAGTAAATTAAGAATTATTGTTTACATCTTCCTTGGAGGCATCAAGCATTGCTATTGCTGGAAGCAAACTGACAGGTTAGATGGACCTTGAAACATGGCTGTTTATTCAGGCATATAATTATTTACTCATCATAGTAGTATCTGACTTCCACCATGGCAAATCTTATTGTGTCCTTGGTTCAAAAGAAAAGTCTAGCAAGTATTGTCTGGAACCGAGATGATCTAGATATATCATGCTTTTTGTGGAGGCTGCATACCCTGAAATCTCCATGATAGTCTTACATGTAGTAATAATGTTGGTGATACAAAAATAACACTTAGAACTTTACTTGCTCAAAGTGCTGTACAGTTGTCGGGCCAGACTATCTGCGGGCATAAGGTGGCATCATAGAACCCCTGGGAGTTTAATTGTATTATATCCACATTACATTTGGGGGAAAACTCACAGAGATTTTCAAAATCTTGCTCAAAGTCACACAAGCCCAGCTGTAAAACAGAGACTAGAACTCAGGAGTTCCTGTCGCCAGCACTCTGCTCCGTCTTACAGACCACAGTGCCTTATACCTATCATGGAATGTGTCTGTTGAGCTTTGTAATTTGTTTGCTTTTCAGAAACATTCGTAAACAGAAAGAAATGCCACTGGAACTCTAGAGCCCTCAGAGAGGATGAATTGGACGTGCAGACAGCATAAAAATGTGAATTCACTTTTGTAAACCAGTGGCAAAATTCTCCTCTCAGTTCTGCATGGTGGATGTTCTCAGCTCTAATGTTTTGTCCTACAACAGGCATGAATCAGTGGCAATCAGTGATCTCAATGGGAAATCCACATGTGCAGAGACAGGTAGCATAATTTTGTTGACTTAGGAAAAGAATTTTGCCTGGACTGCTGTGGTTGGTGTAAATTCAAATCTTAAGCAATAGCTCCTGTTGAGGGTGTTAGCAGGGGGAATACCACCTCCTCCCAGGTTTTTGCTCTTGCTCAAAGTTCTAAAGGCAGCAAAGGTGAGTGAGAGTTGTGGCCCAACAACTTTTAAGCAGTGGTCCCATATTAAACCTGTGTGGAGCCTGCTCCTGTATGATGAAGCACAGGGGAGTCAGCTAAGAACTCAATTCCTGGTGGCACTGGCCCATGCGTTGTGTGGGTAAGAGAGAGTGGAGACTCCCCAGCAGAGGAAGACTTGGAGTCCCTTGTGGGACAAGGTGGAGGTAGATGAGCAGGGACCAGAACAGTGCGAGGGAAACACTGGAGTTTGCGCAAGAAATATCTGAAAAAAGAATATGAGTGAATGTGCTCTGGGGAGATAAAAGGTTAAGACACATGTTAACCCTGCCTCACAAGATAATCAGGCTTTTATCTCTTCTGTACCTAGAGCCAAGTTCATATAGGTATTTTGGATTCTTTAGCCCAAGCCCAGAAAAAGTAACCAATCCAAAATGCCTATACAATGGTGCTTATTTAAGGGAACTGAATTTGTTTGGAGTGTGCTTATGTTGGCTTTAATTATTGTACTGCCATGGGACTGCCAACTAATACTAACATGGTTGCAGTTTAATTTTTTTCCTTGGAAAAGCAGTAGATAAATTAGATGAGTTTACAATATGATATTGCAGCAAATGACTTTGCCTGAAGTAACACTTATTATACTCCTGAGTCTTTACTTACTGGGAGCAGAACTGTCCAGTGCATGCACTTGAAAGGGTATAGCTGAGAGTATAATTAAAATCTCCATTCTCATAACACTTTGCAGTAGCTTCTGATCATGCCTTCAGATATTTCTGAGGCAATCACCCTCTTGAAATTCTGAAGTTAACACCAGAGAACTTTCCCAACTGTTAAGAGTTTTCTTGGAATCAACCAGTTCCAGTTGGACATTTCTTATAATTCAGATTCCCAGCTGTCAGTAGCTGTGTTTAAATATGTTGTTCAAGCAGTGACACAGTTCACTTCATTATTTCACATCGGATTAAGTGGGGGATAAATCAGTTATTTAAGTAGCTGATATTTACATGAGCCAGAATAAAATATAGCGATGGGCCAGAACCCACTCTCAGAACAGAACATCCTCAAACTGGGGAAGGTCAGACTCAGATGTAAACTGAGCAGTTCAGGCCATCTCTGATTAAATTTCATCACATCACTTTAGGTTCTGTCCTGGGCACCTCTTAATGTGTCATTTTTCCTTTTCAGTCATTTTATGATCTGAAATACATGTTATTAGCTTCATTATACCTTGTTTAATGAGAATGCCAATTTGCTATTGCATTTTGCTAAGGTGTCAGCAGATTGCTCTAAAGTTTTTGACTCAATTTTCCTCTGGCATTCTGTCATTGGTATCCAAGGATTCTGGAATATTATTATTGTCTCCCAGAAGAGCAAACATAACTCAATCCCTTCCTATTATGCTTAAATCTATAACACCTCTTTGTCTTTTCTTCCCAGGGAAATTGCCTCAGTTTTATTTTCCTGGAGCCTTTTGATCCAGATTCCTTCTATTTAAGTTTATCTAAACTTTATTTGCCTTTTTCCCTTTGGCTATCATCCACTTAAACTGGTTTTTAGCTACTTTAGTCCTTTCACTCTTACTCTAAAGAGAGTAAACATTGTCTAGCAGTTAAAGCAGGTGAAAAGGTCTTGTTCTTCTCCTGGTAATTTCACTGTTTTGCTGTGAATGTGGGCAAGTCCTGTTCTGCGACTTAGTTTCTTTATTTTTAGCATAGGAACAATATTGCATCCCTGTCTCACAGGGGTTGTGAGAGATTTAATTCATTAAATCTAATGCCCATCTCTCTGCCCCTACGAGATTCCTTCGTCTGGTCTAGTTTTAAGTGTCCCAAGTAATATTCTTCACCAACTAACCTACATCCCAATAATTCTCAGGGTCTGATTGTTTTTCATTATATTTCCCCCTCTTTCAGCTGTAAAATGAGGAGATTGATATTGATAACCATTGTAAAGCAGTTTGAAATCTACTAATGAAAAGCATCATATAAGAGTTAGGTATTGTTATTCCAACCCATGGTTCCTGTCCTATATACATAGTGACATCCTTAACTCCATACTAGGCCACTGGTTCAGTACTGTGTCAAGCCCCAAACGTACAATGTGCTCTACATAGGTGGACATCTGTGTGTGCATGGATGCCTACTGAATTTAATAGGGCTGTGCCCACATAGGAATCACTGCAGTGTTGAGAAGCAAAAAGTGCTCACTTGTCAAGGTCTCTTTCCCACTTTGAACTTTAGCGTTCAGAAAGTGGGGACCTGCATGTCCCTCCTAAGCTTAATTCCTAGCTTAGATCTTATAGCGCTGCCACCAACTAGAGATTTCAGTGTCTAGTGCACTCCTTGTCCCCCCAAAACCTTCCCTGGGGAGACCAAGACCCAACCCCCCTGGGTCTTAAAACAAGGGGAAATGAACCATCCCCCCTACCTTTCTCCTCCCAGACTTTCCCCTCCCTGGGTTACCCTGAAAGATACCGTGATTCAAACTCCTTGAATCTTAAAACAGAGAGGAAATTCACCTTCCCTCCCTTCTCTCCCCCTCCCAGACTCTCCCTGAGAGAGAGACACTGATCCCAACTCCTTGGATCCTAACACAGAGAGAAATTAACCTTTCCCTCCGCCTTCCCCCTCCCAGACTTTTCCTGAGAAGTACACTGATCCAGACTCCTTGGATCCTAAAACAGAGAGGAATCAAGCTTTTCCTCCCCCTTCTCTCCTTTCCCCCACCAATTCCCTGGTGAGTTCAGACCCACTCCCCTTGGGTCTTACACAAGAATAAAAAAAATCAATCAATTCTTAAAAGAAAAGCTTTTAATTAAAGAAAGAAAAAGTAAGAATTATCTCTGTAAAATCAAGATGGAAAAATGTTTACAGGGTCTCAGGTTCACCTAGACCAGAGGGACTCCCCCTCCCAGCCTAAGTATAAGTTACAGCAAACAGAGGTGAAATATCCTTCCAGCAAAATACACATTTGCAAATAAAGAAAACAAACATAAATCTAATCCGCTTTCTATTACTTACTATCTTGAACCTGAGAGACTGTTTCAGTAAGATTGGAGAAATCTGGTTGCATGTCTGGCTTCTCTTAATCCCAAGAGAGAACAAAGAACAGAACAAGACAGCACAAAAGAAAGACTTCCCTCCACCAAGATTTGAAAGTATCTTGTCTCCTAATTGGTCCTTTGGTCAGGTGTCAGCCAGGTTCACTGAGCTTGTTAACCCTTTACAGGTAAAAGAGACATTAACCCTTAACTATCTGTTTATGACAGATGCCTACTGAATTTAATGGGGCTGTGCCCACATAGGAATCACTGCAGTGTCAAGAAACAAAAAGTGCTCACTAGTGAATCACCAGTGTCACCAGTTCTTCTAAAATTTGGCAGCACTATTTCATGAAGACATGCTGCTTCGCTGCCACAGGGAAGTTTTTCTCCTTGTTGAACTCTTGTTACAGGTGGTCTCCAAAGAACGAGTTTAGACATTTTGCTATATACAGTTCTGTACTGTTGCTTTTACAGTGTATTCTGTACTTGGGTCCCAGTCCTGCTCCCACTGTCTTCCCATGGGAGCTGGCCTTTGGAAAGAACATTTAGAAGTAACACTTTCTTTAAACTTTGAGATTTAATAGAATGGACAGCCAATCAAATTCTGGAATACTTGAAGGTCCCAGCACAAGAATGCAGCTGGAGCACACCACTACATTTTGGAGAGAGAACATTGTAGGAACCACCCAAAGTGCTAATTGCTCTGATTCTCTCAAAGAGTATTTGTAAACAAAGCAAAACTAAACCAAACTATGAGAAAAGGTGTCTTTTCTTGAGAAGCTGATTGGGGCAAAAATGTAAACTGATGAACACAATTTTTTATCTTTGTTATTTTAAGCAACTGATCTTGTTGTTTTCCCAATACCCTTCAAACAGATTTTGAGTAACATTTTGGCAGTCAGGATAACTGGAATAAATGATTTGCCTTGCCCTGTCCTAGCTTATTCTTCTCTGTTTCAGGCCACAGAAAATAAAAACCTCTAGTGCCTCAGTAAATTTCTGGAGAGAGCATTTTGACACACACAGAGTTGCAAACTTTGTATCTTTTGTAAGACTGAGCTTTCTTCTTAAAGATATTCAGAATGTTAAGCTATTTCAGAGCGAGTTTCACAGCCTTGGCAAAAGATATCAAGGGCATGGCCAATGTTAACTGTACATAAAAGAAGCAAAGGAAAACCACTGTGGTACCCTTTTAGTGACATTTTAGGGGTTGAATGTCGAAATAAATACTACTGATTTTACACCTGATGCTCTGAATCCAAACATCCCCCAAACTAGTACCAGAGTCTTGCATTTAATTAAAAATTAAAGAACTGAGTGTGGATGAGACAGAAGAAATCTCTTATTCCTAGAGGTGAGGGCATTGATGGGGAAAATTACACTACCACATATCAATCTCTACCTGTTCTGTGGCTACACAGTGGATGTCCACCCTTATGACTCTCAGGATGCCATCTTTAAGCAGAATTAAACAGACACTTTGCAATGTACAATTTACAATCTTCATACAATGCACAATTAGCCCAGGAAACTTGTTGCCACTAGAGCTGGTCAGAAATTTTCCAATGAAACTGCCAGTGAGCAGGGAAACCTGATGGCGTAGTCATGCTGGGTTCACATGCACAACACCCTTAGTTCCTAGGAGATGGTAAAGTGGATGAGAGTTATTAGCGAGTCAGTAGTCCTGGGGAGATGTCTGGATGATTCTTCTTGTATTAGTTATCCACAAGGTGAGCAGTGGCGGATTAGCCACTGGGCAACTGGGGCCCGTGCCCAGGGACCCTGGCCAATTGGGGTGCCCCAGAAAAATGAGCACCCTCACACTCTGACCCACTCAACCTGCCCAGCACTCCAGCCAGGAAGAGGGGCCGCGGTCTCACCCAACTCCGCCCGTCCAGCACACCAGTCTGGGAGCAGGGGATGTGGGGACTTGCCTCGCTCCACCTACCTGCCTGGAACTCCAGATGGGGAGTGGTGTTGTGGGGTGGGCAGGCAGAGTGGGGAAAGCCACCGCATCCTGCTCCCACTTGGAGCATTGGGCAGGCAGAGCAGGGCAAGTTTCTGTACCCTGATGCCATTTCCCTGGTTGGAGTGCTGGGAGAGACGCTGGGGGGCAAGGGGCACTTCCTCTGGCCCAGGGGCCCTACAAAATCCTAATCTGCCCCTGAAGGTTAGAAACACCCCTTCCTTCTCTGGTCTTTGCTATATATTATAAACAGGCTACACATATATCAGTTTAAACTTGCCGTTAACATAGGACACCGTGTATGATCAGATACAAAATGAAATTCACAAATTGACACAGACATAATTCCCAAACCGTCACTATATATACCCTCATGCTTCAGGCCATATAACAACCTCTAACTATTGGGGACTAGGAAGAAACTTTCCGTAGGGTCAGACTATGTCATAACTACCTACTACAGAGTTTCTTGCACCTTCCCTGAAGCACCTGGTGTTAACTACTGCTGGTGAGAGCACACTGGACATTATAGACCACTAGTCTGGTCCACTATGGCAACTTCTAGGTTCCTATGTTTATTTCTTTCTAGAACTTTCACTTTGCTACTTTTCTAAAACATTACATATAACTTAAAATAAATAATAGCGCAGAACAACTACTGGCTCTACAGAGCACACCCAAACGTGCACACAAAAGATATGTTAGATGACTGTCCCTTTGAGATCCATAGAGAAGGAATGTTCCTGTTATCCAGCTCCTAAAGTTATTGACTGGAAAGGGGTAAAAGGCCATGGGGCCTCCTCCTCAAAGACCTCCTGTGAGAGGTGAGATAGACAGGAAGGGAATGGTTGGATCTTTAGGAGAGGGAGAGGGAGTGAGGAGATCCATATATTAATTTTCCCATAACAATAAAAGGTTAAGATTTGAGTTCTCAGTGAAGGGTCAAGTAGGATTTGCCATGTCTTAATCTCTGTGCATTTATTCTCACATCTATTTGGAGAAACAGATGTTCCCTAGAGAGTCATGCAATCTGCTTCATTTACCTGAAACCTTCACCTAACCAGTGAACCACTTTATCAGCTAGAGCTTGGCATTGCCAGTGATGGAATGCCATTCAAAAGCACACAATAACATTCAGTTATTTTTTTTAAAGGAAGAGAAATTGTGTTCCACTTAGCATTTTCACTTAGCTCTAATTCCTTTTTATTAGTTTGCCTTGGATGGTTAACTTTTCATTTCTGCTGCCAAGTCCATCTTGATGTATTTTAATACAAGGTTGCTGTGTTTTTCCCCTCTTTTTTTTTCCCAAAAGACAAAGTGGATGACTCAGAGCTAACTGTGGGCTGCAGATTGAGCCATGAAACATTATGCTGCTCTGAATTATGTTGACGGGGACATGGATACCATTTGATCCTTTCAGGGTAATGGGATGTGCCTATTGGGCTGATAACAAAACTTGGGAAGTTGACCTTGCTTAGGGGCTGTACTGCCACTGAGTTCTACAGTACTTGTTAAATTGCTTTATGAATAAAACAGTAGAGCTTTTGACAGATGAAGGCTTAAAGACATACTGTATTCCTTGCCACAGAGCATTTACATGAGTCATTCACTGACCCTGCTGTTCACTTTGAAGTGGAATAAACTTTTTCAAAGAAAACAAAAAGGATATTGTAATCAGTGCTATTTAAACCCAGTAGTAGATAGTTGTTTTATGCTGGTTTACCTGCCCATAGTCCCACATGCCTCAGCACGGTACCATTGCATTTGTACAGACGGGTGATATTTAACCTTTTTTATACCATAAACATTTTAAAATGAACATTAGATGAGATTTAAAACTGGCCCTTTCCCTCAGAATAAGGGTGTTAACCCCAGTTTACCTCCAAAGCCCCATCGTGCAGTTTAAATGGGATATAGCAGCTGTTTGCAAACTTCTCAGGAGGAAGACCCTCTTGTGAGCATCTTCCAGTTTCCCCTCACCCTTTGTTCAGCAATTATAGTGCTTGGTTACAACAAGGAAAAGATAACATTTGGACTGTATTAAGAAGACAAGATCAACTCTCCTTAATGCAATGAGAATATGCTGCTAGATTATATCCCAATTTGGTTGTGGATCTGAGCTGTTTGTTTCCTTTCTCTACTAGTTGGACTATATGTCCATTCTCCTCGGAGCCTACCACTCCCACTCCTGTAACATCACCAGATCACTTCCCAGTTTGCATCAAACCTCCTGCTACCCTCTCCGGTTTTACTCTTATCAGCAACATTGATCCTAGTTGAATCTATACCAAAGCAACACATGCTGGTGCTTAATGGAGACTGAGGTTTTGTGATAGGTTGGCTAACATCTCTGGAAACACTCCAAGAGCTCGACATAGGGTTACAGGAGGAAGTGCCACTTCTCAAAGACAGAAGGTTTGAGCCATGTGACAGAAGAAGCTCTGCAGACCTTGGAAGTTCTCTGTGAAGCACAATGGCAGGACAGTGGGTTATGATATTCTTCACTGGGCTTAGTGTCGACATCCCAAAAATCTTGGCACTATTGGTCATTGTTGGCCGTCTACACTAGGAAACCAAAGGCTAAACTTTCATCCCACTGAAAACTCTAGAAGGGCAAGAAGAGGCCATCCTGAAGACAGCAGAGCTGAAGGGGATTAATGACCATTGAGAATCCGAACCAGGAAACTTTCAAGATAATGGGATTCCTAGGATCTGTTGGTACTTGGAAACACAAGAGGAGGTGTTGGAACCTCCAAAACTCAGCCTCCTGACCTTTGAATGAATCTTCTCAGATTTGCAGAGTCAGTAAATAAAGTAGGTACAATTAACCTGGTGTGAGTATATTACAAAAGTTTTGTACAGCTCAGGGCCTGAGCTCACATGATGTATCAGCAAAAAGTATATAAAGTCAGTAAATCCAGATGTGTGATGCTAATCAGGAAATAGAAGCCAACAGCCATACTAGGTCAGACCAAAGGTCCATCTAGCCCAGTATCTTGTCTTCCAACAGTGGCCAATGCCAAGTGCTTCAGAAGGAATGAACAGAACAGGCAATCACTAAGTGATCATCTGTGAGCACAGCAGCTATGTTCTATGGACACTAAAATAATCAACCAACAGTGAGAGACTTGTGATTGCGGACCCCAGGAGCTAGATCTAGTCTACTTAATTCACTTTCTCAAGTGATAACAATGACTATGAGCCTCCCCATATTCAGCAGTAAATGTAAAACTCATTTCTTTGACTTCTCTCTCCCTCTCACATAAACACAAACAAAACCATAATCAAGCAAATTCTCCAAGAGGGAAAAAGGAGAAAAGAGGTATTTTTACTGTTGTTTGTGTGTGTGAAATATTTGGCAGCTGCTCATACTACTCCTGCAGGAATTCTGTGCCACTGCGGATGCACAAAATTCATGTATCCTGCAGAATTTTTTCCCTGCAGAAAATACATTCTGCCCAAATAGTGCTGCAGTTCTGCCTTTCTCCCACCAGAAGCTGCTGTGGCACCAGAACAGCTAGCAGCATGAATACAGCCAGCTGTTCTAGCACCACAGCGGTCTCTGGTGGGAAAAAGATCAAACTGCAGCACTTCTGGGGCAAAATGTATTTTCTGTGGGTAAAAAAAAATTGTGTGTGCGCACAGTGACACAGAATTCCCCCAGCAGAAGAGCATCACAGCACCCAGACTATGGAGCCACGTTAGGACAGAGTAGGGCACACAGGGCTGTCGGAGGTATGTGTCACAGACTGGCTCGTGGAGGCGATAGACTGGGGCACAGGCTCAGGAGCTACTGGGGTTACGGTGTTTGAGCCAGGTGCTCAATGGGAGTGCGGGTGCAAGGCCACATGGGAATAGGGGGGGTCCTGCAGGGACACATGGGGATGGGGGGGTGAGGCTGCAGAGACCCAGAGAGATGGGAGGTGCGGGGACAAGGGCAGATGTGCCTGACTGAATGGGAGAGGCTTGGGGTCAGCCAGGGTCTGCATAGGGTGGTCCCCAACTCTCTAACAGTCTCCCCCCAAAAATCGCTGTTCCATACTTCTCCCACCCACACCTAACAACCTTCCAAGTACCCTCCAGGCTCCTTCCCTCTCCCTCAGCTCCTCTGTTACTCCTGACTTCCCCAAGCCTTTGCACTGCTTCTGACATGTAGGACATACAGTTCTGTATTGTAATTTAAATGGATTACTCTAAGTTCTGTATTACTATGCCTCATAAAGAATCTATTTGTAAAAAAAACCAAAAAAACCCCTCAAAAAACCAACCCCAGAATCTCTTTTTTGGTCTGTATTGTTACAGACATAATTAATGATAGACATTTTGAAATAAATTACCAACATAATTGAAACTGGCATGATTATATTGTATTTTGACAAGTAAAATATGCAGAATTTTAAAATATTGTGCACAGAATTTTTTATTTTTTTTTGCACAGAATTCCCCCAGGAGTATCAAACACTACAGCAATGGGCAACGTATAAAATAGATAGATAGAACTTCACTCCAGTGGAGTCAAACTAAGGATGAATTTGGCTATGAGCTTTTGTGTTGGTTTTTGTTGTGTAGGAGAGTCTTCTTTTTTGAACTCGGAAGATTTAAGAACACTAGTGGAGGAAGCAGTTCTCTGTAAATCACAGACGGTTGCATAAAAAGGTCATTCAACAGACAGCATAGCAGAGGCTCTGCTTTGTTATTACCCAGAAAAGTCAGTAAGTGGAAATAAATACAGGCACATCTCCAAAGAATAAGGCAATCACATATGATGTACATGAGTCAAGTCAGCCTAACACAGTGGGGTGTTTTGTCCCCCACCCCACCCCAGTAGCCAGACCACCTAAAGAGGTGTATGAATTTGCTAAGGAACTTGGATTCTTCAGCACAGGTAACAGAGGCTCAGTTTGACACAAGATGAAGAATCCTCACTAGAGTTGGGTAAAATATTTTGTAATCATAAATTTGCCAAAAAATGCATTTTTCAGAACACAGAAGTTATTTGCAAATTCAAGTAAAAAATCGGGGAAAGAAATTGAAAAAGTCAAAACAGTTTGTTTTGGTCATTTCAAAATGAAATGTTTTGACTTTTCATTTCCAATAGTTTCATTTTGAACATCTGGAAATGAAACCCTTTATTTTTTCTTTAAGTTTGAAATGGTGTTTCTTTTCAAAATGTAGCTAGATTTAAAAAAAGGGAGGGGGTAAAAAGCACCCAAAACCTACATGAAATGAAAAACTGAAAAAAAATCATTAGGGTCAAGTGAATTGTTTTGTTTGGCTTGAAACACATTTGCTCATTTATTCCATTTTGATGAGGAAAAACTGAAAAATAAAATGAGTTTTGATTTGAACTGATTGTTTTTAATTTTATTTTTTGTTCAGCCCCTGAAATGAAAAATTCATTATTTGCTCAGTCCTGGTCCGCACGCAAATATTTTAATGTTGCATGACAATGTTCAGTGGAAAAGGTGGCAGCATCTCAGAATATCAATCTAGTTGCCCATTTGGGAGGGAAGGTGATAGTGTAATGCTGACAAACCCCAGTCAGCAGGATTGAACTGGGGATCTGTGGAGCTTAGTGCATAAGCCTCTACTGCATGAGCTAAAGGCCAACTGCCTATTAGCTAAGGCTGTAGAGCAGACTCTTTAATTGCTCTCTCTTAAAGTGGTCTCGGTGCCACTTGCTGAGCCAGAACACCACACCCAGAAGATGTGTGGGTTACAATAGCACTAACATAAAAAGACTACAAGGGTGGGAATTAAGATGGATTCAGCACTGGTTAGGGTATCAAAATTAAGCTAAAGAATCTCAGTTGCTTCTGGTTTATCCATGACTCTTTTGCAGCCCCAATTAACTGCACCAGAACCTCACACCTCTTCAAAAATATCACAAGTAATGCCATGAAGTGGTTTTGCCACAAGGCTGTACTGTAGAGTGAGGAAGAAGGAATCCAATGGGAAATTGTATTTTCATGCAATCATGCTCATTTTACAAATGTTTACAATTTCCTTGATATTTATCTGTATTGAAGGCATAGAAACTGTCAATGGAGAGGAGAGACCTTTTCCTTAAGCATTATAAAATGCAGCCAGAAAGAACATGTGAGAAATGCAGTGTCATATGTTCAGAATGAGCAGTAAAATACTTCCAAATTCAGTTACTTGGAAAACTTTGTGCCTTGCGAGTTACATGATAAAGCAGCAAAATCCCAAAACAGTCAGGGTTCATCAGAGGTCCCGCTGAGACTTACATTTCTGTGTCTCTTGCATTATCTGGAGTGGCTGGTCTTCAAGTGCTAATGGAGCTAAGCTCTATCAATATAATGTGACAACAGATTATGGAAAAAACCTTGAAAACATGAAAAGAACAAAAATGGATGCACAGGCATCTGCCTGCCTCTGCAGAGAGCCTGACACAGGAGCTCAGAGAGGTGTGAACTGCCCCATTCGTCAAAGTGGGGTAACTCTGATGCCAAGTGATGGTGATATACATGTCTAGATTTTCAATTATTCCACTGCTGATCAAAGTAAGCAAGAAAACAGAGGGAGGATTGCAGATCTGCATAATCTACCCAGGGTGTCATCTCATTTTCATGGTGAGAGTGTATGTCATTAGGGAACTATTCACACTCCCATGGCCAATATCTGACCCTTGGGGCTAAAAGACCAGATGCCACCAATCCCACAGAGCCCAGCTAGGCATTTACCTGTTGAAATCCTGGGAAGGTGGGTGGGCGCACAGCAAGAACAGCAAGGGCGAAGTGGGGGGTAAAGAGTTACCTCCCTTGGTATGCATGCTGCTTCTCCCTCTGCTGGGGGCAGACACAGGCAGATATCACTGTCTCAGTTCTATTCTGTGGATAATCTCAAATTTTGTTTGCAGCCATGTGGGGTAGAAACATTTATTTTTTAAATGACAGCTGAGATTGACATAATCACATGACTAGGATCCAGGCATGTGGCTATTGTGCCTCCATCTTAATCTGGTCATATCCAGTGGTGTAGCTGAACCTTACAGATAGCCCAAAGGGGAACCAAGTAGAGCATGTGTGCTCATGTTTTTTACACCTGCACAATCTGCTATAAGTAGCATCTCATATAGGCAGAGCTTGGATTGTGGGCAGGACTTGGGACAGTACCACCACATTTTTCCAGTTCAATCCAATTCCAATTCAAACTCTGAGGGAGAACAATGAAGGGGTGACAAAAGGATAAACACTCTTTTCTCTCACCCTTCCCTGAAACAGAAAGTGGCACACGTTCCCTTTTTCTGAAAGGGGGATGAAGGTGTAGAAGGGCAAGTTCTTCCAGTTACCTTACTTAACTCTTGTTCCCCAATAAAATGCTTCACAATCTATCTAAGGCATTTATATAGTCCTGATTGTCAGAGTATCTGAGCACCTCACAAAACTTCTATGAAGCATGGAAGCCATATTTTCCCTCCTGTACAGAGGGGAAACTGAGGCATCAAGAGGCTAAGTGACTTGCACAAGGTCACACAGAAAGTCTGTGGCAGAACAGAACCCAGCTCAAATCCTAGGCTAGTATCCTAACCACTGGAAAATATCTACCTGTCTCCAATACACCATGCCTTGTTCCAGTGTGCCAGTTTTTACTTTGAAACTATGGCTAACATGCAGGTGAAGCAGGCACATTGCTATCTGCAACCTTACCACCAGACATGGTCTATATTTGGCTAAGTTTTTATTTGTTTGGGTTTTTTATCATTTTTTTTTATATTTTTCATAAAATGAAAAGTTCTGTCTCAATTTTTTACCCTTTTCTCTACCCTTTTAAAAAAAACTTTTCTCTCCCTTTTCCTATTGGAAAGGCAAATGAAAGTCAGTGACTTTTTAAGTCATACAGGTGTTTTTGAAAATGTTACCCATCCTAACTAGCAAATCTTTCTAGGCAGGCTGTGGACTCAAAGTGAGTTCAGCTGGATGACAGCAAAGACCCAGTGCAGTTAATTGGAATCACCTTTGGGGAATAACTCACTCCCAATCTTTGCAGTCCCCAAAGGATTTGCATTCTCCTATTGGTTAGCAAAGACTTCTTTTCACTGATTACCTGAACTATCGGTCCTGAGTATTTCACTCCCTTCCCTCACAATTACATCATCAGGGATGTATAAAAACTGACTAGGTGGTGAATGGAGTAAAGCAGTGTCTGGAATACTGAGAAAGGTTAGTGGGTTGGTCCTGGAAAGAGAGGGACTTGTTGATGAGGTCTTTCAGTTTTTTTTATTCTTTATACAATTCCTTGGTCAGGGCTTTGTACTTCTGTGACTAAGAAATGTTTGGATGTGTAAATTTTTCTATTAAGATGCTGTGAGTAGGACAGGGGGTGGGAAGTTGGGTCTGGGGATCTTAATACTCCCTGACTTTAAGTCTCTTAGCTGGTGAGACAAGATCCCATTCTTATTCTCCCCTCCCCCTCCCCCTTGTAGTTAGAGCTATTAAATGGCCTTTAGTAATAGTGACATCTACTGCCTTTAATAGAATCTCATGGCACAGAGTGGCTGATAAATCTTCTGGTTTTTTTAGAAGGAATCCTCCTGCTTGCTTTCTCCTTAGCTGTAGCAGAACTGAAATATTTCTTCTTTTTAAAGAAAGCAGTGAAACATATTTAGCCCACTACTCCTTGTTAATCTGACGAGGGCCCTGCCATTCCTTGTTGTCCTGCTTTGGAGTAGAACACCACTCTTGTCTTTAAGGAAAAGTTACAGCACCCTAATCTGTAACTTCTTGTCCTTTCCAGGTATATCTGATTATACCATGGCTTCTAATGGAAAAGACACAACTATAGCATCACCAGAGCATGGGGAGGAAGAGCAACAGGTAGGTGCTCCCTCTTAAGCATTACTGGTTCAACATGTGTATATGAAAGATGGCTGGCTGTTATCTGGTAGCAGGCTTCACAGATGCACATCTTGGTGTCTAGAGATTTGTGCAGTTGCTCTTCCAGATGCTGCAAAATAGCCTGGTTTATAATGATATTTAAAAAGCCTTCTTGCCTTAGTTAACCTAGTGATCCAGTTTCAGTACTAAATTCTGAAGAGCCCCAACAGCTGCTTTTGATTTTTGACCATTAAAGAATCCTTTGATTGGGGCTAACACATGAAGGGTATAACCACTTGAAAAAGTAAAGGTTCAGCCCCTGCATAGAACATTGCCTCCCTGACTCACTGTTCTGTCCCTTGCCTCACTAGAATGTCTTGAGGAGGGTGGCCAGTCTACCTTTAGTCAACTCTGCCTATGATCTGGCTGCCACTGCCTATGCTTCCACCAAGGAGAGCCATCCCTATGTGAGGTCCATCTGTGACATGGCAGAGAAGGGAGTGACCTCCATTACCAATGCTGCAGTTAGCAGCACACAGCCAGTTGTAACTAAACTTGAACCTGAGGGTGAGTGAAGCATATATGCAGACCTTTCTGTTTGTGGTACAATTTCTCAACAGTAGGCTCTTCACACCCTGTTGGAAAGCTTCCATCTCTAAAACTGAGGTGCATGAAGATCAGTACTCCTTCAGTACTGGAGGAGAAGCTGGCAGTGGGGGTGCTGTGACTATAGAGGAATAATATAGTAGCCCATGCGTATCGGTTAACATCTGCTAGAGGCTAACAAAGGGCTTTGCTTACACTAATCACTATTGCTGAACCTGCCCTCACCTTCACTGTAGCTAGGAGGTAAGATTAGTGCTAAGCTCTTTCCCTTAAGGAGCAACACCCTTTGAAAGGTACCTAATTGCAGAATGAGATCTCCTCATTCTGCATCCAGAGAGGCTCAGAATCTAGGCTGTCACCAACAGAAGTTGGTCCAACAAAACATTACCTCACTCACCTTGTCTAATATCTCTGGACCAACATGGCTACAACAACACTGTAGACAGATTACAACTGCTAAACTTTTCTTAACTAGCTGCTTATCAGGCAATAGCTAATGTCAATGGCTGCTCCCTGACTTGATTCCTTCATGAGAACAGTTAGCTGGACTTATTGCAGCCAAGGCTTTGCAAAAACTTCTTGGTGCCTTCCAGAGGGATGTTTGATCAAAAAGCCTCAGAGCTATAAGACTATGGAGTGAAATCATAAAAAGCCTTTCACTTGGAGAGGGAGCTTGGAAAGTGATGCCTAAAATGCTTGGGTAGGAGACAATTCTGCACTAAGTATAGATGGGAGGAGAGTGTTCAGATGCTAGTCATACCTATGTTACCTCAATTGCCCCATTAGGATGCATGGGAGGAAACATGGAACTATGAAGTATTGAAGGGGACACTATATTTATCATGGAAAATCTTTACAGAAGAGTTCATAACTTGGGGGAGAGGGAGGGAACCACCTTACATGGGGAAGGAAGGGGGGAAATGTGCAGCACCTACAACCCAGAACATTTGCTGCCTTAACATATTGGAGAACTGAAGCGCTCATTTCAGATGTGAGCCAGGTTCTGTAAATATTACAATAGCAAAATTGACCACTTAAACTGAACTCCTGGTTTTTCTATAGCGACAACAGCAGAGGAGGGTGTTTCTGAAGTACCTGACAAAGTGGAGGAGAATCTGCCAGTCCTTCAACAGACTGCTGATGAGGTAACTTTCACCACCCTCTCAGAAAGGCATGATGTTTTGTCTAGTGAAAGGGATGCCAATAATGGGATGCTTCCTCCAGCAGAGGAACACTCCATACTAAAAGTGGTCAAGAGGCAGGAGCTAGTGTCTAAATATAACTCTGGTCTGATGCTTAACAGCAAGATGCAGTTCTTCCCCTGAAGATTTGACCTCTGGGGCGGGGCAGAGCAGGTGGTAATCCCCTCCCCCAACCTCAATCTCTGGGTAAATGTACAGTAATTCAGAGTGATTCCACCACAATAACTTGCTTGATCACTCTTCTCTAGCCTACATCTGAGACACAGGAGCTGGCCTCTCCCAGACTGACAGATGTCAAGGAGACCATGATCAGAGTGGTAGATATGACCAAAGAGGCTGTGCAGGACAGTATGAAGACCACCAAATCAGTGGTAACTGACAGCATGAGCACAGTTGTGGAATCAAGAATGGGCCAACTGGCCATAAGTGGAATGGAAGCAGTGCTGGAGAAATCTGAAGAGCTCTTGGATCACTATCTGCCCATGACAGAGGATGAACTAGGTCAGACCACATGAGTGAGAGGTCTATTATCTTAAAGTTTAGGGTAATCCTCCCTTTGGGCCAAACGTCTCAAGACTGAGAAGCCTAATTGGGCACCAAATGCTGGCTCATTCTACAACCTTTTCATAGCTGAGACTGAGGGTTAAGACACCAGTTGGTGGGCATGTAATCATGTAAAGTGATTTGAGCAACAAGTAGGGACAGGGTGGTACTAGAAGGAATGATGGGCATGACTATTCATTAGTCAGTCATTACACAGCATCAAAGTATGCAAAATCTTAGTATGTGGGCTCTTGTTTTAAGGCTGAAGCTACCTGTGTGGTACTTGATGGGTGCTAAGACAAATGCTTGTTACAAGGGAGCTTAAGGTTTAGCAGACCAGTATGTCTTGTACTCCTTTCACAATCTCTTAACCTGAGAGGGTAAACAACCTGAACTCTCTTCCCTCCAGCTGAACTTGCTGAATCTGTGGAAGGGACTGAAGTGTCTTCATCACAACCACAAGAGCATCGGAGTTACTTCGTGCGTTTAGGTTCCCTGTCAACCAAACTTCGCCAACGTGCCTACCGCTACTCCCTGAACAAGATGAGACATACCAGTCAAAGCATCAGAGAGGCTCTTTGCCAGCTTCATGAAACCATGGGACTGGTAGGAACTCAACTATCTCTTCAAACTGATGCCCTTCAGGGTAGGGGAACACTAGTACCACACATGTATAGAATGTGGTACATGAGGCTTAGGCCTCATTCATAGTTGTGCTGTGTAACTAGACCCTTCTACTCTTGCTGCATTGAGCATACCACACTGTGGGGTGAAGGCATGTCAAAGAGTAGAACTAGAATAACTGATGTGCAAAGGTCTCATCTCTGGATATGCTTAATCCACTTCTAGATTGAATACCTTAAGCAAGGTGTGTCTCTTCAAGAAGTCCAGGAGAAGTTCCATCACATATGGCTGAGCTGGAATAGAGAGCAGCCAAAAAGCAGTGACCTCAAGGATTTGGCAAAACCAGAGGTATGTACATTTGGGTGTGTGCATGGAGGGGGCGGGGCAGGGTCAGCTCCGTTGTGAGACATTAGCAATTATTCTGGGCCTTGCAGGGTGGCATCTTTGGATAAGTAGCTCAAACTCGGGTCACCTTAGTTGTTCCCTTTTTTGAGTTGTTCCCTAAAGTGATGTCACACCAGCACGGTCTGTGCCCAAGGAGCATAATCTCATTTTGATGCATGCTTCCTACTCTCTAAACCTCTGCACAGCCTGAAAACTGACTGTAGATCATGGGTTTCAGTGGTTGCAAACCCTGTTAATTTGGCTTAGCTCTCTTCTGACCTACCTTACATGGCTTATTGCCTCTATTAGCCTCCATTGTCACAAGTGGCTTCTCTTAGGGAAGGCACAACTTGGCCTCCTTTACGTATCCTGAAAGAGCATGGCACACCCATTGCAGACCTTGTTGGTGCCATGGTCCTTCCATCAGACTACCGTGATGGCAGCGTACTTGCTACTGCCACTGCCTCAGTGATCTTGTAAGGCAGCAAGTTTGATCCTTATTGTGTTTTGAACATAGAATTAAACTCCTGTTTCTCCAACAGATGGAGTCTGAGACTTTGGCCATATCCCGCAGCATTATCCAGCAGCTGCAGGATGCCTGCTGGATGCTAGTATCCAGCATTCAAGGTCTCCCCACCAGCTTTCAGGATAAGGTGAAGCAGATGTATCGCAACATGGAAGAGCTTCATGCATCCTTCTCCACTGCCCACTCCTTCCAGGATCTCTCCAGCAGCCTCGTAACCCAGAGCCAGGAGATGGTGACCAAGGCCCAGGAATATGTAGATGAGCTGATGACATACATGATGGAGAATACTCCTCTGTCTTGGGTGGTGGGACCATTCATCCCATCTGGTAAGGTGTCGGCAGATGCCATTGAACCACAAAACCAAGAAAATGAGGCTGAGGAAGCCTCCAAGTCTAAGGAGGCCCTGTGACCTAGAAACCTGACACTTCAACTTCTAAAGAAGAAGGCAAACTCATTCAGTCTTCCTTCTGACTTCACGTGTACTAGCATACTTCAGGAAAGACACCAGTGGCTAGTACTCTTATGCACTGTGCCTAAATCTCTTTCCCAATTTCTGGAGGTGTTGTGTGACTGCTATAATGTAGATCACTTCTCAGCTCAGATACTACTTGTTTGTGTTATCACTGTCCGTCTTCAAAATAAAATGTCACTTCATTTGAATGAAGGTCTAATCTGCTCTTTCTAAGAGGTGACTTCCAGGTTTATAGTAGACATATAGCATGACTAATTGCAGGCACAGATGTAGCCTTGTTTGCCAGTAGCAGCAACCACTGGCATACATGTGGAGACACTTAAAAGCCTGGGAAGCTTACCCCATATAACATAGAACCAAATGTAGAGCCTTAATTTCTAAGTAGTTCTAGATCACAACTCACAGCTATAAACATGCTTTAGTTTCTGGTGAAACTGAGAACAGAGGTTGCTTTCATGGCTGTGGCAAAGCTGCACTTGGGATTTCATGTTGCTTTTCAGAAGTTGCTAACAGTGCAGTCAATTTCTACCACTGTCTAGCCAACCTAGGCTAGACAGTACCTGGGTTGCTCAGTCCTGGCCTCTGCCCCAGGAGAGAACAGGCCTGGGATTCCTTTGCCTAGCTCAAAATAGGGCTGTCCCTGGAGGGGCTCTAGGGCATAAATGTCACAGCCTATAAAAGATTGGTTATTCAGGTGCATGTAATTTCAACCACCTATAAAATCACTGAGTCTGTATTAAGGCTGCATATTTCCACACTTCACAGCTGGAAATGTGGAAGGTTGTAGATGCAATCTTTACCCTTAGGAAAGCAGGCCCTTTAAATCCACCTCATAGGGTGACATGTATCAGAGGTAGCAGTGTTTGGTTTTCTGTGGGTACAGACTGGTGGTACTTTAAAGGTAACACTTATTTGGGCATAAGTTTTTGTGGGTAAAGGACCATTTCAGATGCATCCTCAACCTTCTCTGTCATCGAAGGGTGAGTAATTCAGCTTTTCCCACAGCCTCAGACCTACATGTCAAATAAGAAAGGCATCAATCACTTGTATGATTTGTTTTGTGTTTTCCATACATGCTAAAATAAGAGCTCTTGAATTTCAAAAGATGGTACAGTGCCTATAATACAGAGGATATGGGTTCTGTTTAGGGCACCACATAGCTTGGAAAGCAAAAACATTGAGGGCTCTCTGCCTAAATACCTTTAAGCATTTGCTCCACTCAACACTACAGGACCTCCCTGAGACAACTTGCATTTACAAGTGATATTAAAGTCTCCTTTTCAACAAGTGACATTGCTGTCACATGAGTCTTGCAGAGAAGTGGTTAAAAACTTTCAAAAATAAAACTGGGCTGCTCTAAGTGCTTTACTCTAAAACCCAGGCCAAGATTGAGTGTTATGATAGGTAGTAATAAGTTATGTCCTAGGTTATTCCCAGCCCTGCCACTCCCTGCAGTCATTTCTATGCTTTGTGCCAATGTAAAAAGGCTACTTGTAGAGTGGGGATAGATTCTCTGTAATCATGCAGTATTTTGAAATGTTTATATTCAGTAACTAGCACAAGGGGGCCTAGCTGCAGCAGGGTAGCACACAGAGGCCTCAGCTGCAACTATTACAGCTGTGAACATCCTAATGTGCACAAGTGCTAAAGTTTGCTCAATGTAGCTGTACCCAAAGTCAATGGGGGAGAAGCTTTTCCAGATGCATTTTTCTAAGCCACTCTTTCTACAGAGGAAAAATTGATCTAGCGGTTCTGGAATACACACGTTCTACAAAAGCCACTGAATGCCTTGCCTAGACTAGAAAGGGAATCATTTGACTTCAGCAAATGAAACAAGTAAGGCTGTCAATTGCAGTTAACTCACAGAATTAGCTCAACTAAATCATGATTAACAGTGCAATTAAGCAATTTTTAATCAGAATACCAATTTTTTGAATGTCCTACATTTTCAAATAGATTTTACAATACAATCTGTACAGTGTTCATTTTATTTTTCTTACCAATAGTGGACTGTAAAAGATACTATTTCTTTCAATTCAGTTACAAGTACTGTACTACAATCTGTATCAGGAAAGTGCAACTTACAAATGTAGACTTTTTTGGGGGGGGGTACATGTAAAACTGTAGTCTACATGTCCACTCTGTCCTACTTCTTAGTCTGCCAATTGATAGGACAGACAAGTTTGTCTACATTTACAGAAGATGCTGCTGCTTATTTACAATGTCACCTGGAAGTGAGAACAGGTGTTTACATAGCACTTTTGTAGCTGGTGTTGCAAGGTATTTATGTGCCAGATATGCTAAACATTCAGATGCCCCTTCATGCTCCAGCCACCATTCCACAGGATAATGCTTTCATGCTGATGGTTAAAAAAATAATGCATTAATTAAATCTGTGACTGAACTCCTTCGGGGAGGACTATATATCTTCAGCTCTGTTTTACCCACATTCTGCCATATATTCCATGACATTAGCAGTCTTAAGATGATGACCCAGCATGTTTGTTTTAAGAACACTTACTGCAGATTTGACAAAATGCAAAGAGGGTATCAATGTGAGATTTCTAAAAATAGCTACAACACTTAACCCAAGGTTTAAGAATCAGAAATGCCTTCCAAAATCTTAGAGGGACAAGGTGGGGTGCATGCTTTTAGAAATCTTAAAAGAGCAGCACTCAGATGTGGAAACTACTGAACCCAAACCAGCAAAAAAGAGAATCAACCTTCTGCTGGTGGCATCTGACTCGGATGGTGAAAATGGACATACAGCCGTCCACTCTGCTTTGGATAGTTTATTGAGCAGAATCCATCATCAGCATGGATGCATGTCCTATGGAAGATGAAGGGACATGAATTTTTAGTGCATCTGGGACATAAATAGCTTGCAATGTCAGCTACAATAGCGCCATGCAAATGCCAACTCTCACTTTTAGGTGACAAGAAGCAGCCAGCATTATTTCCCGCAAATTGTATCCAAATTTGTTTGTTTGAGCAATTGGCTGAAGTAGGACTGAGCAGACTAGTAGGACAAAGTTTTACATTATTTTATTTTCAATGCAGTTATTTTTTGTACATAATTCTACATTTGTAAGTTCAATTGTCATGATAAAGAGATTGCACTATAGTACTTGTGTGAGGTGAATTGAAAAATACTATTTTTGTTCTTTACAGTGCAAATATTTGTAATAAAGCTATAAAGGAGTACTATGTACTTTGTATTCTCTGTTGTAATTGAAATCAATATATTTGAAAATGTAGAAAACATCCAAAAATATTTAAATAAATTGTATTCCATTATTGTTTAACACAACTGCAATAATTTTTTAATCACACAATTAATTGTGATTCATTTTTTTAATTGGTTGACAGCCCTAGAAGTAAGCTATATTTGCAAAGGGCTTTCTTCCCCAGTATATCTGCATCTATACAGGATGCTTTTGAGAGCATAGCATTCCTAATTGACAGTTATGCCAGCAAAAGGCAGACTAGACAAGATATTTATTAACCTTGCAGAATTCCTTATGTATGCATAAATGACCTTTGTGGCAAAACAGTAACAGCCAGATCGGTAAATAGTTAAGTAAAGGACATAAGATTATGACCCATGGCTAGCCAGGTAACCTGTATCAGATTCTGCCTTCCTTGTTATTCTTGCCTTAAAGATCCCCTTTTATCTGTATAAATAAGATAGTTGTGCTTGTATGGTGCTCACATTATCTGGGTGTATTAGGCAGCGCGCTGTGCTAATAAAACCGAGTGGTCTGAAAACTGTGAGTCCTGAGTCTAATTTGACAATTTGGAGGTCCCACCGGACTGGCAACCGTCTTACTGGGCTGTGTGATTCAGACCATTTTTGTAAAGATGACCGTGCAGCCGCACACTGGCGTTTGGCCGAGCACGTCCTCCACTAAGAAAGGAAAGGCCGCACAACCCACCAGTGAAGTCTACGCCAATCGAACCGTTGGTTCCCCCTCTGTCTGTAAGGGATCCCGGAAATCTGACATTTCAGGAATCGGTAGTTAATTAATTTTGTGTTTGTCCCGGACCTGAGGACTGTCCTGTCTCTGTGTCTATCTGTCTCTGTGGAGTTTGAGTCTGGGTGCCGTCTCTGTCTGGGGATGGCCGACCAAGGGCTCCTGTCCCCGCGGTCTGAGTGAAGGTGAATCTGCACAATTTTCTGCCAGCCGCACCTGCACTTTGGGTAAAACCCTTGGTGGAAAGCACGGATCGAATGAGCAGTAGCCTGTGGCTACTTTATGTGTTACACGAGGCATCGCTCTGATGAACCCTAATTTCCTTCTTGGTATATGGTGTGTGAACTCCTCCTCTAATGGGTAATCCAGAGCGTCTAGAGGCACGGGGCAGTTCCCTACAAGGACTCCGGCTCATTTTTATGTATTTTAGAAAGGGTCTGGACCGTCCTGTACAAATTTCTGGAAAAATGTCTAGGGCTAACTCAGGGGGACCCAAACTCAGTGGCCACTGTTAAAATCTTGGAACAAAGAACGAGTGGAATGTCTTAAAGGGGACAAACTTCCGGCCAAACCTACAATAAATTGGCTACAGGAACAAAAGGTTTAAATGTCTCATGCAGTGGTTAGGAAGAGGCAAATCATAGGTGGACAAAATCAAAATTGCCTCTACTTAATTATTTCAATAATAAGTTAAAAAGCTTTATTAAAAGCCTCTCTCCACGCACGCAGACCTGAGTGCTCCCCTTTACCCCGTTGTCCCAAAAGCCCGTATCGATCACCAACCCCTTCATTACTCCCATCTCATTGTAAAAAAGTACACAAAGCCCTTGTTCTGTTCCCTTGTTGTCTGCCTCAACACCTGCTTCTTTAGTGTTCACTAACCAAATTCAGCAAGGGGGGAGGGCTCCCAACTGCCCCCACCCTTCCTGCCCTTTCCTTGAACATCTTTCAAAAATTGTGAAGTGACCACAATAGCACTCACAAACGGGTCACTGGAAAAAGGAGGATCGGGCCCAGACACCAAGCAGGCAGCAAACAGATAAAGAACTGCAAACGGGTTTGAAAGCCTAAGGGAATAGTGTCAGGAATAAGAAAAAGCAGTAAGTGCAGGCATAACCCCTGGAAACAAATACTTAAAATGGTGAAATCTGAGGTAATAAAGGTGTCATTTTGGGACATAAAACCAAGTGATTAAGAACGAGATAGTGAAACGTTACCTAACAGAGGCAGAAGAGTTAAGCAGTTAAACTTGTGGAAAATGTTAAAAAGGACCATGTTTTAAAGCAGAGAGAGAATTCTTGGTTTCTTTGCAGCCATTTCTGAGGGAAAATGGGGCCCTTTTCCAGAAGATGCCTGTAAATATCCATATATATATACAGCTATGCAAAAACAAAAGCAGGTAAAGAAATGTTAGGAAAAGAAAATGTGTTGTATCTCTTTGTCTGGCAAATAATGTACACTTTAAGATCTAAACCAACACTCTGGTTTGTAAAAAACTCCTGTTTTCTAGGTTGTGAGATAAATTTGTTTGTTTTTTAATGCCACTAAAAATTCATTGACTCTTTAATTCAAAGTTGCAAGACTGAATCCTTTTTTGCAGACACAGGTAATTAGTTCGCATTGTTTGGCCGTTTGGGAGTTTACCATTTAACTCTTAAGGGTAACTTGTATTCTTTCAAAAATTAAAATGTTTTTTAAATAAAGACAAAGTCATGGTTCAATAGAGCAGTCCAAAATCGCAGAGAATAAGGTAGGAGATTCTGGAGTCCTTTTTGTTTGGTTGGGGTTTTTTTTTGGTAACAATAGCAGATAAGAGCTGTAATAAAGAGCAATAAGAAATTAATCAGTGACCCTCTGAAGCAACAGCAGAGGTGAGGTACACAAAAAAAAAAGAAGGCCACATGTTAATAACACCACTGAGCTTAAAATAGCTCGTGTAATCAGACTGTCACTTTTATAACAGGGACATGAAAACTCTGTAAGAACAAAACAAACATTTCCACCTTATGTAAAAATTCGATAATGGCTAATGTTTTCAAAAGTTAATAGTATAGAAAGAATGTGCATTTTCCCTAGGACATGTGCAGTGTATATGGTAAAAAGGGGTAGAAAAAATGTTATTTTGTCTTCCAGATAAATCAAAGTACTGTATAATAGGCTATGTGTATGTTTAATCTGAGGAAAGTGTTAAAAAGTGTAGTCAATCCAGCACAAGACAAATGTAAATGTAATGTAAGTACTGTGTTACCAAAAATCAACATTTACTTATTTGCCACAACAACAACACAACAGTCTCAGGCTTATGTAGCACTGATTTACTTGAGTTATCTATCAATCTTGGCATTGAATGGCAAACAGTTATCCAATCATCTGTTAAAAGGTAAAAAGATAACATAGTTCCTAAAAAAAAAAAACAAAAAAAAAACTGCGACCATCGTACTAATAGCGACTTCTCACAAATGGGGACGGGTTCAAGAATTGCCACTGCACGAAACATAACAGCTTACCATTGGTATAACATATTTTCTGGATGGTCTACCCACACTACTGCATACTAAATGTTTACTACCCTTCAATTGTTTTTGTTTTAAATTGTATATGTTTAATTCAAGATGTTTACAATGTGCTGGTGGATAAAACAAATGTGTGCAAAGCTAAAGCCACAGGGCCCAAATCACCATCCCATTATTTTCTATTACGTGGACTAAATAAGGAAATGAATTCTGCGATATAATCTTAGTGTCAAAAAGGGGGATATGTAAGGAGCAGATTTTTTCATGTCCCATACGAATTTGAGACTGA
>NC_133769.1:120483573-120512300 GCF_003597395.2 Chelonoidis abingdonii
GCCATTAGCACCCTTGTTTATGCCTAATGTTTCTTTTCCTGGCACCTGTATTTCAACATTTCTTATTTCTGCTTAAAGGTACATACAACATTTCTTTAATCCATTCTTATTTTTACAATATAATTAATTCTACTTTCACACTGGTCAATTTCTAGCCTAGGCTTCTGTATCTATATTAAGAAAAAAAGGTTGGCTTTAGCTACCATGGTGTAGCTAAGTCTTAAGTAAATTCAAAACTTTCCCTAGTTAAGGCAAACCCTACAGAGTGTTTCATAGTTTCAGCCAAGATGTTTGGGAATTATGATAAACCAAATCAAAAAGGTAAATTTTCAGGAAGTGAAAACACCTCTTGTTCTATGCAGAGCTCCCAAATACCACCTCCAGTTTGCCTCAAACTTTTGAGACAAATTCAGCCCTGGCAGAAGAAAAATGTCATAGAGCTTGGTTTATTTCTGGTAAATTTAGGGTTAAGACTTTGTGCAACAGAGAACAAATATTTGCAGGACATGGGTCTTAGGCAAAAAGGTGCAAAACAGGCTGATTATGGAAGGCCAGCATCTCTAGCTATTAAACTGCGTTAACACTCTACTACAAATAATTAGTGTAATTACAATATAGTATTCTAAAACTTGTGAGAGACTTTAAATGATCCATACCAAATCAGCTGGGAAACCACACACCAGTCCTCTGTAAATCACAGACTGTTGCATAAAAAGGTCATTCAACAGATAGCATAGCAGAGGCTCTGCTTTGTTATTACCCAGAAAAGTCAGTAAGTGGAAATAAATACAGGCACATCTCCAAAGAATAAGGCAATCACATATGATGTAAACAGTGTAGTTACAAATAAACTGATTGTCATTGGATCTGAAATGACGGCTAAACTTTGGCCCTTTTTACATTTCTAGTTGGATATTTTGATTTTGTAACTGGTGATTCCTATCACCCTTACTTCAGTAATGCTGTGTTTGTGCACAATGTGTTTATTGATGCCATTGATTATAATCCTGGCTTTTAAAAATACAGATTTAAATCTATCTGTCATAAAGATTAAGGCTGAATTACTTATCAGCATTATCTAGGGAATGTCAGACGACCAAATCGCTTTCAATTGCAGGATATCTGCACTGTACAATAGGTGTTACATTTTTGTAATATCACGTGGAATTTCTTTTTTAAAAAACCACATTGTTTTTGGAAAAAACAATTACATTTAAAAGTAACAAAGGATGTTGATGCCTTGTGATTGAAACCTCCGCTCTGTGTTTGTCCTTTGCTAGGGATCGGGAAGTCTCAGGGGAACAAGATTTCCAAGTTTTTCTAGTTTCAGCAGGACCAGAAATACCATAAGATCTGCCTTTTATAATAATGTATATTGGTACTAAAGATCAACCTCAAATCTGGGGGTTTGGTTGTGACCCATCTCCCACTGATATTTTTTCTTCTAGTCAAAGGGTACGTCTACACTAAAGAGACTATAGTAGCATAGCTGCTTCATCACAGCTATAACGACACAAACCTATAGTGTAGATGCAACCTGCAGCAACAGAAGGGGGTTTTCTATCAGATTAGGAACACCACCTCCCCAAACGATGGTAGGTAGGTCGACGGAAGCAGTCTTTCATTGACAGAGCTGTGTCTGCACTGGGGGTAGGTTGACATAGCTACATCAGTCAGTGATGTGGATTTTTCACGTCCCAGGACCGACATAGCAATATGGAACTAACTTTTAAGTGTAGATCAGTCCAAAATGATGAAGTGCAGGGGTAAAACCTCCCCATAGTTTTGGGTTCAGCTGCAGTTTCACACAAAAAATTATTTCTGTCTTTACCTTATCTGAACCTGTTCACCCAGACCTAGTTTCAGCCTCCAGGGACAAGATGGATTAAGTGAATCTGTGGCTTTATAAACAGTAAAAAATTAGGGTCTGCTCTCTTAATAGGCGCAACCCATACTGGCCTCATCCATTATGGCTCAGCCTACATCCATTCCTTGTACAGGGCTGGGAGGCATACCAGCCCCACATGGCCATTTGCTCTAGGAGATATGGGTCTCAGCAGCTCCAGAGGATGTAGGGGACACAGCAGCTTGGCAGGACCATTGTCCCCAAGATAAGCAGATATACTTTTGTATATGAGGTGTCAGATGTACAGGGCTCAATTTAGCCCTCCTGGAATCAGGTGCAAAACCCACTGAACTTAATGGGAGTTATGTCCACTTTATTATGTATTAATGTTAACTAGAAGTGCCAATACAGCAGATGGCTATGCCACACAGATAGGGGAGCACAAGGAAACGTGATCCTGGGACACTGCAAAACCCACAGAGGGAGCTTGATTTTCATCACAGAAGAGTTTTAAAACTCCCTTCCAGTGTCTCCCACTTAGTCTCCCACTGTCTTCGTTAGGATCAGGATGTCACTCTGGTCTCCTCACTACTATTAACCTGATGACCTTTAGAGTTTCTGCCACATTCCCCAGCTGCCTGTTAGTAGGGTGACCATATTTCCCAAAGAGAAAACAGGACACCCCCAGCCGCTTACCTGATATGTACTCCCTGCCCTCCATGAGGCTGTTGTCTGTGGCTGGAGTCCTGCCAGGGGCCCCTCAGAAGGCTGTTGGTGGGTTGCTGAAACCCTGCCACCCCCCTATACTGGAACGCTGCCAGTGCCTCCCTTCCCCAGATCTATGTCTCCTGTTGCAGGGGGCTGGCATCTCTGCTCACGCCTCCCTCCCCTCACATTCCTTCGCACCCGCTTTTTTGACAAAAGTGGGGACTTGTCCCTTTTGCTCTTGCTAACTGATCAGCTACCCAGAGCAAATGGGACAAATGCCTCCTTTTGAAAAAAAAAACAGTCAGGATGGCAGGGACAGGGCTTAAAAAAGGGACTGTCCTGGCCAAAATGGGACATATGATCACCCTACTTAGGCCTGAAGTTTCTCACCCAAAACCTTTTCCCGCTCTGAGGAAGAAGTCTTTCTCCAGCTCCTCCCAGCAAGTTAGGCAGGCTCAATGGAAACTGTGCAATAACACTTTCTAGCCATAGTAGATTACCCAGCAAGACTGGGCAGCTGACTTCATCCTGGAGATGTTGCTGGGGAAGACAACAGCCATGGTGTCTGTTAGGGGAACAGAGTGGAAAAATTCTCTCCCATTCACTCAGCAATGGGCCTTTCCCCTGCTGAAACTTGCTAAAAAGAGATGAGCACAAATGCTCTGAGCCCTGGGTTTCTTATGGATTTCTTCTGCTTCCTCCAAAATCGCTCATTTGACTCTTCCCCAGTGTACCAGCTTCCCCAGTGTGATTCACCAGGGGCCACTGCTATGGGTACCTAGTCTTGCCCAAAAAGGTCACCACCAGGGGCAGCCCTCAGTTAGGGGTACCATGTCATCTCAGTACTGTTACTGCTTTATGTTGTGGCTGATGTACCATGGGATGCAATCCCACCTGTTGCTCATTGTTTTTTAAAAATAGTTATAAAGGGGTGGGGCAGGGGTCCTCTGACACTGATGGCAGTGGGTATTAGGTAGGGAGAGGAAGAAGTCTGAGCCTGGAGGGATGGGTGATGGTTACTCTGGATCTGGGATTGCTGAGTGGGAGAGATTTCAGAGTTGAAGGGGTGTTGTTAAGCTGAAGGAGAGGATAGATGCGGGGTGGGCTGAGGGGTATTCTCAAGTAGCTGGGGATTGAGTTGTGGGGAGCTGAGGGACCTGGGAATTTTCTGAGTTTGGAGGACTGTTTGGACAAGGTTGAGTGCAGGAGGGAATGGAGTCAATTGGCAAGTGAGGGCATATGAGCCCTTAAACTATGTCTGAAAGAGGCGGATCCAGTGAGTTTTGTTGTGTATCATTGAACTGTGCTACTTTTCTTTGAGGTGCAAGGAGAAGCTGGTAAACAGGCTTTTAGTTAGCTTTCCTATGCAATGAAATTACACACTAGCTTCCAGCCTGCAGTTTAATGTTTGGCAGCTGGGCTTTTAAAAGTTTTCAGAGCTGCTAGAATAGAGTATCAAAACTTATTTGCAACATACGTTAGAGGATTTGTAAGGTACTGGTTTAAATTATGAGTGTAGGGCTAACTTTTGAGGCCTCACTTGGCCTCTTTCCTTAGAGTCTGGAGCTGTGAGCTGTTGTTCTAGGATCCTGTAATTCATAGCAAATGTTTGCAAAGTGCTCAATGTTGTTGCTAAGGTGCTCCTTCAGGCTGAGCTGTGTGGGGAATGGCACGAAGCTAATTTAGACCCATTTTTAAAATGTTTTCCTAAGCTACAAATATGGGTTGTTTGTATCCAGTGCAGTACACTCTGACTTCTTGAATTGACAGGAGGGATAAATACATTCCATCCGTATGACTCAACATGAGCAGGAGCTGTGCTCCTACCCTTTGAAAGTGTTTTTCAGTCAATAAACCAAAAGATAGGAGATAGGATTCCATGCTCGCACTTTCAATGGCATGTTAAGTGACTTACATGTTTTAGGGGGAGGGATAGCTCAGTGGTTTGAACATTAGCCTGCTAAACCCACAGTTGTGAGTTCAGTCTTTGAAGGGGCCATATGGGGATTGGTCCTGCTTTGAGCAGGGGGTTGGACTAGATGATGTCCTGAGGTCCTTTCCAACCCTAATGATCTATGATTCTATTACCAACAGTCACACAGCCTCAGATGCCTTAGTTTACTTCCCATTAAAATGGGAATAGCAGCTATATATGTATTTTTTTTTTTACTTGAACATCAAAAGGTTCCTGATTTGACAGGTAACTATGGATTAAGGATCACCACAGTACAAAGTAAATGAATATAGCATTATATACATGGGTGCTTTCATAAGATATATGAAGCTATAGCAGAGATTGCCAGATACTTCTGAAACTATACGGTCATGGAGTTCCCCCAAAAACTGCAATAAAATTAAAGGCTGAGAAAAAACTTCACTTCTGAGCCAATAGGGAAGCAGGGATTTGCATATAACAGCTGATTGGTGCAAAGGTGAGAGCACCACCGAACTCAGCTGTAGACAATCATAATGTAGTCATTTGCATACATGATTTGATTGGGCAACATTGTTTCTTATGCCAGTATTTACATCTGTGAAGGTAAACAATAGAAATGCCATGTTTTGTCACATGACTATCTTTAGCCAATGATGAGGTGGAATTTTCTTGTCTATTACAAGGTGTAATTATCTTGTAGGGTTTTGAGGGTCAGTTTTTGAAATAGTCAGGTAACAGGTGCTTGACTGGAGTTAAAGTATCCCTTGAATGGTGTTAAAGTATCCTTTGAATGAGAATGGTGTAAAATGAACAAAATGTTATCTTACGTGAGATCAGAGGGTGAAGAATAAGACTAATGGAATAATTTGTACACCTATAGACCATCCCGCTAATGATGAAAACAAACACGTTATCACTGACTGGCAGGTAATCAGAGCTGCTGCTGCTTCAGTGAAGCTGGGAAGCGGTTGTTATTGGAGGAAGCATTGAGTTATGCTTGGGGCACTGGACTGGGACTCAGGAGACAGGCATTCATTTTCCAGTTCTACCACAGATATCCGAGATCACGCTGGGCAAGTCACTTTATCTCTTTGTGCCTCAATTCTAGTTTTCTGCTTGAATGTTCTGTCCTTTTCTCCATCTCTCTCTGTCTGATCTAATTAGAATGTTAGGGAGTGTGTGGAACACCTGGCACAATGAGGCCATGCTATTGATTGGGGGCTGCTGGGGTAGAAACGATGGTGTAGTGTATAGGGCACTACACTGGGACTCAAGAGACTCTGGCTTAATTTCAAGCTCAGCTACCGGCTTTCTGTGAGACTATGGGCAGGTCATATAATCTACCTTGTGCCTCAGTTTCCCATCTGTAAAATAGGGGTAGTATTTCCCTATTTCACTGGGGTATTGTTAAGTTAAAATCCATGAAAGATTGTGAGGTGATCAGCATATCTGCATTTCTAGATAGATAAAGGTTGTAATACAAATAATCATAAAAGTGAGGAGTATTTTAACTTCTTTGAATAGTTTTGTATCCCACATGGACTGATTATTGAATTAATCTTGCTGAGTGAGAAGACTAGAGACCACTACAAGGGAGTGGCATTCTGTATCCAGTGTGACTCCCAAGCTGTCAATCACCTGGTTGTGGCGTGAGCCATCACATCAATTGGCTTCAAGTTGAAAAATTGCCTTGCGTGATGATCGTTCACTTAATTAGGAGTTAATTAGGTGAATGGTCCTTGGCTAGTGGTGGTCATAATTTTTCATCCACTTAGGCCTTGGATGATGTGCACCAGGACGTGCAAGGCTGCTGTGCTCCATCTTGAATAGGAGCAGAGAGTACAGGAGGGTCTAAGTCTGAAATTCCTGCTACCTTCCTCTTGATTGCAGGGAGAAAAAGGGATAAGAAACAGGTGTGTGAGAGAAGAAACAGGCTTACGAGAGACTACCCACATGTAAATGAAACATTATATACTCTCGTCTTTGAATTACTCCTACTTAGGAAGAGGAGAAAGTCAGTGGCTATGCAGCAGTGCTTTCCTTAAGGCAGGATCAGATTCCTTTGCATTCCCTGTCCTTCTCATCATCTTTTAGCTTGTGCTCACATGCACAACATTCCCCCACACACACTGGTCAGGATCAAGCACTTAATAGGTTATTACAGCGCATTAAGGGATTGGACCAAGAACTATCACGGAATTTTCTGCTCACTCAGTTAAATTGCATCCTCAGAAAACCAAGCAAAAGTAAAAGTGTGTGTGCAACACAATTTCACTAGGCAAGAAAGAGAGCATGGGTGCCATGCTGGAGGCTGTTCCATGCTTACAAACTGGGCTTCTATTTCAAATTGTTTACAAACAACCTGAAGTGTTGAACCTAACTATAGAAAACCCCAGTTGCACAGATCCCTCAAACTGATTCCTGGTACCAAGGCCCTCCCCTTGCCCTCCTCAGTGGAATTACATCAGACTTATAGGATATGAAATGGGAGGATGTCACACATTCCATCAGAGCAACTTACAGAGTAAAACTCTCTTTCATGTGTATGAGAGACAAAGAGACACACACAGAGAGAACATGGGGCATTAACTTTAGTGGAGTTACTCCAGATTCTCAGTGGGGATTTGGCTCCATACATAGGTTTTTAGGCTTTGATCAGTCTGTGAGATTCTCTATCCTTGTGTGTTATCTGAGGTTTCCATTAAAACCCTAACTTAACACTGTCATGTCTCTCTGTTGACTTTCAGTTATAATTGACTGCACCATGTCCTCTAAGATGACCAAACTAGATGTCGTTTCCTCAGAGAACTGGGAACAGAAGAAGCAGGTGGGTACAACCTGTAGGAATATGAAGTTCAGCAGGTAGGATACTGGTTTGCATTATTAAACACCAACCGACGGGTAATTCAGACCACCCTACACAGAATTGTCAAGAAATGTGCCTAGTGACTGTTGAAATGAGTCCAGAACTAAATGAATGTGAATACTAAATTCTCCATTCTGTGCCAAGAAAGACACTGGACCAGGTCCTAAGCTAGTGTAAATTGGCTTGTCTGTCATTGGAGGAGTGCTGATTTATACCAGTTGAGGGTCTCACATTAGGTTTATAAGTAGCATCAGGACTGGTACTTTTCAGCCCTTCTCATCCATGTTGGTGTCATATGGCAAGGCCAAGACTGACACAGCAAAATTATCTGTATCTAACAATTGTTCAGCAAATTCAAAGGTGATTTCTGGAAGTCCAGCTGACGTAAGTCTATTCTAAATAGCCATTCCACTGTTCAGTGATTTCTTCTGTTCCATTTTTCCATACACAAAGACCAAAGCAATGTTTGTTTTTAGTCTGTCTGACTCTGATTTTTGATTAAGGAAAACAACAAGGAACATGTATAAAAGGCCTGATTCTCCACACTTGTATACAAGTTTTATGTTACTGGTGTGAAGTAATATTAGCATAAAACTGCATCCTAACTGAAAAACAAAATAGCAGCTGTCTCATAAGAGCCCCCAAAGTGAGCAAGAAGGGGTGGATTTTGAAGGTGCAGTGCACAGCAAATACAATGACATCTCCTGTTAGTTACTAAATTAGTCACACTAGATTAGATTAGAAACGGTCTAGACTAAGACTAGAAACAGTGATAACTAAAAACAACGAGGAGTCCTTGCGGCACCTTAGAGACTAACACATTTATTTAGGCATAAGCTTTTGTGGGCCAAAACCCACTTTATCGGATGCATGTAGTGGAAAATACAGGAGCAGATATAAATACATGAAAGGATGGGAGTTGCCTTTCCAAGTCTTGTTAGACTGACCTTACACTTGGGAAGGCAACTCCCATCCTTTCATGTATTTATATCTGCTCCTGTATTTTCCTCTCCATGCAGCTGAGGAAGTGGGTTCTAGCCCACAAAAGCTTATGCCCAAATAAATTTGTTAGTCTCTAACGTGTCACAAGGACGTCTCGTTGTTTTTGCTGCTACAGACTAACACAGCTGCTACTCTGAAACCTGTTATAACTAAGTATTCCACTCCCTCCTTAAAGGGCAAGGGGTAAAATAATCTTTTGATTTTGGTTCATCCTAATTTTCTGTTTAAAGAGTTCAAAGACAGAACTAGTAGAAGTTGTACCTGGACTCAAATTGCTGTAAACCTCCCTCCTCCACCTCCAAACCCCAATGTCTTCTCAGTGTCTACACTTACACAACTTACTGCTCAGAAATGTGAAGAAGGACTACATGTTTGATTTTATTAGACTTTTCAAATTACCTAGTTTAAAAAGACGTATTGATGCAGACCATGAATTCTGATTTTCTTTGAGGAGATGATAGGATTTCATTTCCTCTACAACTCCAGATCCACAACCACTATACATGGTGTAGCTCCATTGACTTCAGTGAAGTGCTGCCATTTAAACTAGCTCTGGAGCTGGTCCTAAACCTTTGGAAAGCCAGATAGATATCAGAGTTTTGAGTTTGCTTCTTAACCTGCCAGTGAATCTTTGCTGATTTGACTTTTCCTGTTTTGCCTCAGTGTAATGTCTTGAAGAAACCGAGTGGCCTACCCTTTGTTAGCACTGTCTGTCACTTGGTTTCCACTAAATATACTTCCATCAAAAAGAGACATTTGTACAACAAATCTTTGTGTACTGGAGCAGAGAAAGGAGTGAAGACCATTAATGAAATTACAGTCAGCAGTGTACAGCCAGTTCTGAATACCCTGGAACCTCAATGTAAGTAACCCAGGATAGAGAAGCTTTTCTCAATGGGAAGGGAAAGTGTAACTCAAAATAAAATTCTGTGGGAAATTCCTCAGTCCTGACTGTCATACACAGGTGATGTGCAATTTCACAGCAACTTCTGTGCCTAAAACCAGCTGGAAAATTGGCCTCCTGTCTCCACTTCTGATATGGCTGATCTGAGAACTATGACATGTAAACATAAGCCTGTCTATTCCGACTCACACTGAAAGAGAGTTAAGGAACTAATTCAATTTACCTCTCTATAGCTGCAACAGTAAACTGCAAGGGTCTAGAGTCAGTGGAGGAGAAGCTGCCGATACTTTGTCAGACTGCTGATCAGGTAATTATCTTTTATTCAACTAGAGACTCCTTAAGGGGAAGGCCATGATCTGATCTATTAGCAAGAGTGATTAGAACTGTGGTGGCAGCTGAATGCCTTGCTGGAGAGGTGTGGATAGTAGTAGCCTATTTTGCAAGAATGTATCTGATCAAAAATGGGTAATTGTGGATTTCACTAGACAATAACAGGCAGTCTGTGCAGTTTCAATTCAAACACTGGAGGGAATTTTGGGGCAGTGAACAAACACACATTTTCTGATGACTGCAAACTAGGAAAGGGGAGATAAAATTGGATGACGCAAGCCCCGTTTCATAGATGTTCCAGGACAACATTATGTCGAAATGTCTTCTGTATGGAAGTTTAAGCTCACAACAAGCGAAAGGTGATGTCTCTTCATCAATTGATATTTACCCTATTTTGAGATGAGATCTTAGGTCAAAGCATTAAAAACTGGAGCTGCTGTTGTTCAGCAGCTTTGAAAATTACTCCCACCTTATTAGATACCCTCATTATGAATTTAGCAGCCTGGCTTTGGGCACCCGAGTCTAAAAACTTTGTCCAGTATCTTTTTTTTTTAGTATAAAACCAACTTTCCTCTATTTTATCTTCAGCTTGTTTCAGATGTAAAGGACTTCATGAGGTTTCCCAAAGTGAAGGGGGAAAATGATGCAATGACCAGCACAATCATAGGAGTGGTCGGCCTGACCAAAGAAGCCATCCGGACCAATATGGAGACCCCCAAATCAACAGTGATTAATGGTATGAGTACAGTCATGGGATGAAAAGTATGTGGGGCTGGCTGGGAAACAAGAATTCTGATTTACAACAGAATTGGAGGATTTGAAATTAGTTTTTGTTCCACAGTGGAATGAAAATGAGACCTTTCAAAAATTTTTGTTAAAAAACATGAGCAAGTCCCATCCTAAAATAGCCTAGTAATTAGGGTACTAGTTGGGCATATGGGAGACCCAAGTTCAAGTCCCTGCTCTGCCTGATTTGGAGCAGGGAGCTATTGGCTGTTCTGGGTGGGGTTCTGTCAATTCCATCCTGGAGCTGAGAAACCTTCATGATGAAAGTTTCATCCAAATCACTACACTTCTGTGAATAGTTTTGGTTTTGATGAATCTGTGTTTTCCAATAAAAAAACATTCTGCTGAAAAATTCCTGACCAGCTTCAGTCATATGACCAAGAATGAAGTTTAAGCCATGCTGGAGACAGCTGAAGAGCTAGCACATCCCTACCTCCCCACAGCTGGTGAAGCAGGTAAGAACTTGTGTGGGTCACACCAAGGTTGAGAATTTCAAAGGAGTCTAAGGGAGTTCAGTGTTCAGCTTCTACTGATTTCCAGTAAAAGTTGAGTACCTACATCTCATAGGTTCTTTTGAAAATTCCAGTCTTGGTGTCAATATTTTTGCCATAGCTCCAAAATAAAATGGGGACATCCCGATGTTCCACTCTTTTTGTTACCTTGGAATTTCCTTCTATTTTGAGTTGGCTGATATAATAACAAGACAGTAAATGGATAAAGGGCCCCTTGCATTGATAAGACCAAATAATTAACAGGACTCCCACATGAATTAGCTTTAAGCCATGAGCAACTCCTTCATTCTAGTCCTTGCTTTCACCCATTCACACACTGTGGTGTAAAAGGAAGACAAATATCAGACTGACAGATGAAAGTGAGTTTAAAATATGTCCCCAGGCATCCTGTGAAGTGAGACTTGGCCACAGCTGCGATGACATATGTTAAGCTGTTATGTAACATTTGTTTTCCTGAAGATTCCTCAGTAAAATGCACACATCTGGGAGACCAAGATCCCAAGCCATAAAACTATGACTGGTGCTGAGTGTGTTTACATCCTGGAGCACATGCTGTCACTTGGGGGGTGTTAATGCTTCATGGATAGGGGAAATGTAAGTGTGTGGCCAATGGTTATGTTCCTTACCAAAGGTAAATGATATTAAATGAGGAGCAGATACTTTACGAACCACTGACCTTTCCAGAAAAGCACAGGCTAATTTCAGAGGACAAGTGGTTACACATGCTGGATCTGGGTTTAATTCCCAGCTCTGCCACAAATTCCTGTAGGACCTCAGACTAGTCATTTCAGTTCTTTGTGCTTCCATTCTCCATTTGTAAAATAGGGATAATCTTTTCTTCCATCCATTGTCTGTTTAGATTATAAATTCTTAGAAGAAGAGACCGTCTTCTGCTTCTGCCTAGCACAACAAGGCCTGAGTCAGTTGGGGACTTCAGGCCCAGCCATAATACAAATAACAGCAACAGTAGTTTACCCAATTTCTCATTAAAACAATTCCATCGCCAGATTGGTGGCAAACAGGGCCAGCCTTTTACCGGTATTGAGGCACCTAAAGATGCAGATAGGGATCTAGTGAGATGTTCAAAATGCAAGGTGCCTATCTCTATCAATGGGAATTATGTGCCTAGGAACTTTTTGAATATCCCACCAGTGCCTATTTACCTTTCTGTGTTCCTAAATACTTTTGAAAATCTGACTCTTAGTATCTAAGGTGCAGGTAGAACATGTGCTGCGAAGGTTTTCTAAAAGCTCTGTTCTAGGAATTATTGTGGGGACAGGGCCGGCTCTGCCATTTTTACCATTTTTGCTGCCCCAAGCAAAAAAAAACAAAAAACAAAAAAACCAAGCTGCTTGGATTGCCACCCCAAAGGGACAGAATGCCACTCCCCATAAACATTTGCTGCCCCAGGAACGTGTTTCCTCTGCTGCTGCCTGGAGCCAGCCCTGTATGGGGAAGTTTTATAGCCTGCGTTATACAGGAGGTCAGACCAGATGACCACAGTGGGCCTTTCTGGCCTTATAATCTATGAATCTTTGAGTCAGGCTTTCAAATGAAGATTTGGGGAAGCTGTGGTCCATTCTGACTGTCATAAACAGATAGCTAAGGGTTAATGTTTCTTTCACCTGTAAAGGGTTAACAAACAACACCTGACCAGAGGACCAATCAGGAAACAAGATACTTTCATATCTCCGTGGAGGGAAGCCTTTGTTTGTGTTTTTTGGGTTTTGCTTTGTTCTCTCTGAGTCCTGAAAGGGACTAGACGTGCAACCAGGTTTCTTGCCAATCTCCCCGCTACAGTCTCTTATATATTCAGAATAGTGAGTATTAAGTAGAAAGGCGGTTATAGTCTTTTAAATTGTTTTTCTGTATTTGCAAATGTGTAGTTTGCTGGAGGTATTTTAAATTGTATTTTTGCTGGGGGGAGGCTTTTCTCTCTGGTGTCTATAAGCTGAAAGACCCTGTAATATTTACCATCTAGATTACAGAGATAACTTTTACTTTTTTTTTTCTTCCTTTTTATTAAAAGTTTTGCTTTTTAAGACCTGTTTGATTTTTTCTCCTGGTTAAGGCTCAAAGGAACTGAGTCTGTACTTACCAGGGAAGTTGTGGGAGACAGGGAGAAAGAAGGGAGGGGGAAAAGGGGGAATCCCTTTGTTTAGATTCACGGAGCTTGAATCTGTATTGCCTCTGGGTGAGGGGTGAAGGTGAAAAGCCTCTGTTTTAAGATTCAAGGAGTTGAATCGCAGTGATCTTCCAGGGTAACCCAGGGAGGGAAAACCTAGGAGAGGCACTAGTGAGGGAAAGAATTTACTTTCCTTGTATTAGTATCCAGGGAGTCTGGATCTTGGGGGTCCCCAGGGAAGGTTAGGGGGAGACCAGAGTTTATCAGGCACTCAGAGTCCTGATTGGTGGCAGCGTATCAGATCTAAGCTGGTAATTAAGCTTAGAGGAATTCATGCTAGTACCTCATTTTTGGACTCTAAGGTTCAGATTTGGGAAAGAATACTATGACACTGACATTATCACCTTTCATTTGGCAGAATAAACTTATTCTCTTGTTTTTTTCAGTTAAACCTACAGTTTTTGCAGAAAGGCATAGAATGGCTCAGCAGCAGCAAGATTATGACAGTTACTGGGAGTGTTTGGGATCCATGATGAACAAATTCCAGCAATGTGCTTACCAGCATTCCCAGAGCAAGGTGAGGGATGTCGGCCAAAGCATCTGGGAGGCTCTTCAAACTAGTTCCCTGGTAGGAACAAAGTTCTTCTTTCCTCTTCATCTTTATCCCAGAGATGTTCTGGGCAGGACCACAATATAACTAATCTTCTTCTTTGAGTGGCCTCTGTATATTCCCACTCTTGAGATGTACTCAGTGCTTAATTTGTAATGAAAGTGGTGCTGGGGTTCAAGCAATTAAGTGCTGGTGATCAAGGATTTTTTACTTTCATAACTGATACAGCAAGCCCAGAAGTGCCGGGGTTATGAATGGCCAAGGCTAAAGGTGCCGGGGCTCAGCCCTGGCAAGCCCTGACACAAATTAAGCACTGAATGTACCTGTGGCACAGCCAGAATCAATGGAACTTTTTAATGCCATTGGAACACTACCTTACACCCTTCTCTTGTGATTCCAAATGTTTGCAAGGCAGAGCAATAAAAGTGGTGTGGAGCACCAACTGTCACAGTTCCCTCCAGCCATGGTGGCAGATGGAACGGGACCCTCACCTGGTCCATGGCCTTCATCAGGATTAGTGTTAGTTAGCTTCTTCAGTTAGACAGTTTTTACTTATCTTTTTCAGCTTTGGCTGCTTCATTGCTGTTCTTTGTCCCAGTAGCTTTTTTTTCTTTAGCAATCCAGTCTTTACGAGAGTCAAAGATTACAAGACTTCTTATTTATCTAGGCCCATTCCAGACTGTCTATAGCAGTGACACTCAGACTGAGGCTCGCAAGCTGCAAATGTTTTTTTAATGTGTCTCTCGTGGCTCTTTGCAGCACGGGATATTAAAACACTGTGATTTAATTATTAACCAGTCTAAGTTATTTACCAATCAGGATGCTTTTCCTATGTTATAAACCAATTAAGTTATCAACTTGAACTAAGTTATTAACTGATTTACTGTGTGAGTAATATATATATATAAAACTAAATGTAATATAGTACTATAGTAAATGAAACGATGAATTCACACTACTGGGTAATGTTGATCTCTAATATGGCTCCTGGACCACTGAACGCTGAGTATCACTGGTATATAGCTTCAACAGAAGCTCCTCAATGATCAGGGGGAACCATACCAAAGAGGGCTGGATTGGCATGGAAAACATCAAAGGGGGCGGGAACAATGGTTCTGTATTGGGGAACAGTTTTAGGATCAAACAATAGTGTAGTTATAGACGTCTCCCATTTCAAGAGAGATTTCTTAAAATTGTACCTTCACACTATTCATTTGCTTCTTGCAGTTGCTGAAATATTGCATCATTGCCTTGATTCATATAATCACCCAACCCCTGAAGACCATCTACCAGATCCTACTGGTTATTATTGAACACTTTCCCATCAACTTTCAGGACAAGATGCAAAAACTTTCCCATACCACAGAAGTACTCCATGTTTCAGTCTCCACTCTTGATTCCTTCCAAGATCTCTCTAGACAAATCCTCTCCCAAATATGGGAGAAAGTGACCAAGGAGGAGGAACATATGAATAAGCTGCTGGAGTATGTGGTGTACAGTACACCTCTCTGTTGGTTTGTGGGACCCTTCAATGCTTTAAGAGGTAGAACATAAGCAGGCTCCACAGAAACTACAGAATATGGATAAGAAGGCGCACATAACAAGTGACGCTGCAGAAGTTTGGAAACTGTTACAGGACAGGACTTCTTGGTGGAGCTAATTTATTTGTAGAACTGTCAAGTTTGTCAAACAGAAGCTTTTATCTTTGTGAACTCCGCTCTGAGATTAGAGCTGAGTCTCAGAATAGCCTGGAAGTAAGTAAATGAATTGGGTTCTTTGAAAGTCCCTTTGGAATGATTTAAATACAGGCTGTGGGAGGGGAAAGGAAACTATAAAAATTCTAACCCTTAGCAAGATTTTTTGGTTACATGTGTGGCAAACAGAATCAGTTTAAAACAGGGATGTTAAGAGAAGATTAGGAATTTTAGCGATAGCAAACAGAATGTGCCATTGCATAGTCCTTTACATAAGAACATAGGAACGGCCATACCGGGTCAGACCAAAGGTCCATCTAGCCCAGTATCCTGTCTACCAACAGTGACCAATGCTAGGAGCTCCAAAGGGAACGAACAGAACAGATAATCACCAAGTGATCCATTCCCCGTTGCCCATTCACAGCTTCCGGCAAACAGAGGCTAGGGACACCATCCCTGCCCATCCTGGCTAATAGGCAATGATGGACCTATCCTCCATGAATTTATCTTGTTCTTTTTTGAATCCTGTTGTAGTTTCAATTCTGTTAGCATTCCAGTTGTCTTCTCTTCTGACTAGAAAGCTCTGTAAGGGCAACATTGAGATTTGCCCTACATAGCCTGGTAGTATTGGCTGAGTAGGGAATCACTGTTCTGTGGCTGACGGGATATCAGGGTCCGTGGGGCTGCTACTGCCTTCCACAGTGCAGGTGCGTAGAGACTGGACAGACCAGACAGAAGAATAAATATATAGATGTTCACTATATGCCCTGGGATATTGCATAATACTGCTTTGCACCTTGTGTAGTCATTTGCCCCTGTGCACAGTGGGTGTGAAATGCTGCCACATCAGAATGGTCGTGTAACCCAGCCTAACACAGTGGGGTGTTTTGTCCCCCACCCTACCCCAGTAGCCAGGCCACCTAAAGAGGTGTATGAGTTTGCTAAGGAACCTGGATTCTTCAGCACAGGTAACAGAGGCTCAATTTGACACAGGATGAAGAATCCTCACTAGAGCTGGGTAAAATATTTTTTAATCATAAATTTGCCAAAAAATGCATTTTTCAGAACACAGAAGGTATTTGCAAACTCAAGTAAAAAATGGGGGAAAGAAATTGAAAAAGTCAAAAGTTTGTTTTGGTCATTTCAAAATGAAATGTTTTGACTTTTCATTTCCAATAGTTTCATTTTGAACATCTGGAAATGAAACCCTTTATTTTTTCTTTAAGTTTGAAATGGTGTTTCTTTTCAAAATGTAGCTAGATTTAAAAAAAGGGAGGGGGTAAAAAGCACCCAAAACCTACATGAAATGAAAAACTGAAAAAAAAAATGATTTAGGGTCAAGTGAATTGTTTTGTTTGGCTTGAAACACATTTGCTCATTTATTCCATTTTGATGAGGAAAAACTGAAAAATAAAATGAGTTTTGATTTGAACTGATTGTTTTTAATTTTATTTTTTGTTCAGCCCCTGAAATGAAAAATTCATTATTTGCTCAGTCCTGGTCCACACGCAAATATTTTAATGTTGCATGACAATGTTCAGTGGAAAAGGTGGCAGCATCTCAATCTAGTTGCCCATGTGGGAAAAACATTTAGAAGGGAAGGAGATAGTGTAACACTCACAAACCCCAGTCAGCAGGATTGAACTGGGGATCTGTGGAGCTTAGTGCATAAGCCTCTACTGCATGAGCTAAAAGCCAACTGCCTATTAGCTAAGGCTGTAGAGCAGACTCCTTAATTGCTCTCTCTGGAAGTGGTCTCAGTGTCACTCGCTGAGACAGAACACCACACCCACAAGATGTGTGGGTTACAATAGCACTAACATAAAAAGACTACAAGGGTAGGAATTAAGATGAATTCAGCACTGGTTAGGGTATCAAAATTAAACTAAAGAATCTCAGTTGCTTCTGGTTTATCCATGACTCTTTTGCTGCCCCAACTAACTGCACCAGAACCTCACACCTCTTCAAAAATATCACAAGTAATGTCATGAAGTGGTTTGTGCCACAAGGCTGTACTGTAGAGTGAGGAAGAAGGAATCCAATGGGAAATTGTATTTTCATGCAATCATGCTCATTTTACAAATGTTTACAATTTCCTTGATATTTATCTGTATTGAAGGCATAGAAACTGTCAATGGAGAGGAGAGGTCTTTTCCTTAAGCATTACAAAATGCAGCCAGAAAGAACATGTGAGAAATGCAGCGTCATATGTTTAGAATGAGCAGTAAAATACTTCCAAATTCAGTTACTTGGAAAACTTTGTGCCTTGCAAGTTATATGATAAAGCAGCAAAACCCCAAAACAGTCAGGGTGCATCAGAGGTCCCACTGAGACTTACATTTCTGTGTCTCTTGCATTATCTGAAGTGACTGGTCTTCAAGTGCTAATGGAGCTAAGCTCTATCAATATAATGTGACAACAGATTATGGAAAAAACCTTGAAAACATGAAAAGAACAAAAATGGATGCACAGGCATCTGCCTGCCTCTGCAGAGAGCCTGACACAGGAGCTCAGAGAGGTGTGAACTGCCCCTTTCATCAAAGTGGGGTAACTCCGATGCCAAGTGATGGTGATATACATGTCTAGATTTTCAATTATTTCACTGCTGATCAAAGTAAGCAAGAAAAGAGAGGGAGGATTGCAGATCTGCATAATCTACCCAGGGCGTCATCTCAATTTCATGGTGAGAGTGTATGTCATTAGGGAACTATTCACACTCCCATGGCCAATATCTGACCCTTGGGGCTAAAAGACCAGATGCCACCAGTCCCACAGAGCCTAGCAAGGTATTTATCTGCTGAAATCCTGGGAAGGTGGGTGGGCGCACAGCAAGAACAGCAAGGGCCAAGTGGGGGTAAAGAGTTACTGGTATGCATGCTGCTTCTCCCTCTGCTAGGGGCAGACACAGGCAGATATCACTGTCTCAGTTCTATTCAGTGGATAATCTCAAGCTTTTCTTTGCAGCCATATGGGGTAGAAACATTTATTTTTAAATGACAGCTGAGATTGACATAATCACATGACTAGGATCCAGGAATGTGGCTATTGTGCCTCCATCTTAATCTGGTCATTTCCAGTGGTGTAGCTGAACCTTACAGAGAACCCAAAGAGGAACCCAGCAGAGCATGTGTGCTCTTGTTTTTTACACCTGCACAATCTGCTATAAGTAGCATCTCATATAGGCAGAGCTTGGATTGTGGGCAGGACTTGGGACAGTACCACCACCTTTTTTCCAGTTCAATCCAATTCCAATTCAAACTCTGAGGGAAAACAATGAAGGGGTGACAAAAGGATAAACACTCTTTTTTCTCACTCTTCCCTGAAACAGAAAGTGGCACACGTTCCTTTTTTTCTGAAAGGGGGATGAAGGTGGAGAAGGGCAAAATCTTCCAGTTATCCTACCTAATTCGTGTTTCCCAACAAAATGCTTCACTATCTATCTAAGGTGTTTATATAGCCCTGATTGTCAGAGCATCTGAGCATGGAAGCCATATTATCCCCACTGTACAGAGGGGAAACTGAGGCATCAAGAGGCTAAGTGACTTGCACAAGGTCACACAGGAAGTCTGCGGTAGAGCATAAATTTGAACCCAGCTCAAATCCTAGGCTAGTATCCTAACCACTGGAAAAAACTATCTGTCTCCAATATGCCACTCCTTCTTCCACTGTGCCAGTTTTTACTTTGAAACTATGGCCAACATGCAGGTGAAGCAGACACATTGCTATCTGCAACCTTTCCACCAGAGATGGTCTATGTTTAGCTGATTTTTTATTTGTTTGGGGGTTTTTATATTTTGGCTTTTTTAGATTTTTCATAAAATGAAAAGTTCCATTTCAATTTTTTATCCTTTTATCTACCTTTTTCTAAAAACAAAACAAAACACTTTTCTCTCCCTTTTCCCATTGGAAAGGGCAATGAAAGTCAGTGACTTTTTAAGTCACACAGGTGTTTTTGAAAATGTTACCCATCCTAACTAGCAAATCTTTCTAGGCAGGCTGTGGACTCAAAGTGAGTTCAGCTGGATGACAGCAAAGACCCAGTGCAGTTAATTGGAATCACCTTTGGGGAATAACTCACGCCCAATCTTTGCAGTCCCCAAAGGAGGATTTGCATTCTCCTGTTGGTTAGCAAAGCCTTCTTTTCACTGATTATCTGAACTGTCAGTCCTGAGTATTTCACTCCCTTCCCTCACAATTACATCACCAGAGGTGTATAAAATCTGACCAGGTGGTGAGTGGAGTAAAGCAGTGTCTGAAGTACTGAGAAAGGACAGTGGATCAGTCCTTGGAGAAGTGGGATTTGTTGGTAAGGTTTTTGTTATTTTTTTAATTGTTTATACAGTTCCTTGGTCAGGGCTTTGCACTTATGAGACTAAGAAATGTTTGTATGTGTAAATGTCTGTATTAAGAAGATGTGGCTAGGACAGGGGTTGGGAAGCTGGGTCTGGGAAACTTAATGCTCCCTGGCCTTAAGCCTCTTGGCTGATGACACAGGCTCCCCTTCCCTCTCTCTTCCTCCCCCTCCCGTCCCTGTTGTTAGAGCTATAAAATGGTCTTTAGTCATAGTGACACCTATTGCCTATAATAGACTCTCCAAACAAACAACTTTCAACCACTCTGTGCCCTGAGAGAGAATCCTGCTTGGTTTCTCCTTAACTGTAGGAGAACTGAAATATTTCTTGCTTCTAAAACAGCAGTGACAATGTATCTAGCTCACCATTCCTCTAAATATTCCTTGTTAATCAGATGAGGGCTCTGCTATTCCTTCTAGTCCTGCTTTGGAGTAGAGCACTACCAGCCTTGTCTTTAGGGTGCTGTAACTTTTTCTTAACCTGTAACTTCAGGCCTTGCTGCTTTCCCTTTCCAGGTATATCTGATTATACCATGGCTTCTAATGGAAAAGACACAACTATGGCATCCCCTGAGCATGGGGAGGAAGAGCAACAGGTAGGTGCTCCCTCTTAAGCATTGGTGGTTCAACATGTGTATATGAAAGATGGCTGGCTGTTATCTGGTAGCAGGCTTCAGAGATGCACATCTTGGTGTTGAGAGATTTGTGCAGTGCTCTTCCAGATGCTGCAAAATAGCCTGGTTTATAATGATATTTAAAAAGTCTTCTTGCCTTAGTTAACCTAGTGATCCAGTTTCAGTGCAACTTCAAAAGCAGCTGTTGGGGCTCTTCAGATTTTTGACCATTAAAGAATCCTTTGATTGGGGCTAACACATGAAGGGTATAACCACTTGGAAAAGTAAAGGTTCAGCCCCTGCATAGAACATTGCCTCCCTGACTCACTGTTCTGTCCCTTGCCTCACTAGAATGTCTTGAGGAGGGTGGCCAGTCTACCTTTAGTCAACTCTGCCTATGATCTGGCTGCCACTGCCTATGCTTCCACCAAGGAGAGCCATCCCTATGTGAGGTCCATCTGTGACATGGCAGAGAAGGGAGTGACCTCCATTACCAATGCTGCAGTTAGCAGCACACAGCCAGTTGTAACTAAACTTGAACCTGAGGGTGAGTGAAGCATATATGCAGACCTTTCTGTTTGTGGTACAATTTCTCAACAGTAGGCTCTTCACACCCTGTTGGAAAGCTTCCATCTCTAAAACTGAGGTGCATGAAGATCAGTACTCCTTCAGTACTGGAGGAGAAGCTGGCAGTGGGGGTGCTGTGACTATAGAGGAATAATATAGTAGCCCATGCGTATCGGTTAACATCTGCTAGAGGCTAACAAAGGGCTTTGCTTACACTAATCACTATTGCTGAACCTGCCCTCACCTTCACTGTAGCTAGGAGGTAAGATTAGTGCTAAGCTCTTTCCCTTAAGGAGCAACACCCTTTGAAAGGTACCTAATTGCAGAATGAGATCTCCTCATTCTGCATCCAGAGAGGCTCAGAATCTAGGCTGTCACCAACAGAAGTTGGTCCAACAAAACATTACCTCACTCACCTTGTCTAATATCTCTGGACCAACATGGCTACAACAACACTGTAGACAGATTACAACTGCTAAACTTTTCTTAACTAGCTGCTTATCAGGCAATAGCTAATGTCAATGGCTGCTCCCTGACTTGATTCCTTCATGAGAACAGTTAGCTGGACTTATTGCAGCCAAGGCTTTGCAAAAACTTCTTGGTGCCTTCCAGAGGGATGTTTGATCAAAAAGCCTCAGAGCTATAAGACTATGGAGTGAAATCATAAAAAGCCTTTCACTTGGAGAGGGAGCTTGGAAAGTGATGCCTAAAATGCTTGGGTAGGAGACAATTCTGCACTAAGTATAGATGGGAGGAGAGTGTTCAGATGCTAGTCATACCTATGTTACCTCAATTGCCCCATTAGGATGCATGGGAGGAAACATGGAACTATGAAGTATTGAAGGGGACACTATATTTATCATGGAAAATCTTTACAGAAGAGTTCATAACTTGGGGGAGAGGGAGGGAACCACCTTACATGGGGAAGGAAGGGGGGAAATGTGCAGCACCTACAACCCAGAACATTTGCTGCCTTAACATATTGGAGAACTGAAGCGCTCATTTCAGATGTGAGCCAGGTTCTGTAAATATTACAATAGCAAAATTGACCACTTAAACTGAACTCCTGGTTTTTCTATAGCGACAACAGCAGAGGAGGGTGTTTCTGAAGTACCTGACAAAGTGGAGGAGAATCTGCCAGTCCTTCAACAGACTGCTGATGAGGTAACTTTCACCACCCTCTCAGAAAGGCATGATGTTTTGTCTAGTGAAAGGGATGCCAATAATGGGATGCTTCCTCCAGCAGAGGAACACTCCATACTAAAAGTGGTCAAGAGGCAGGAGCTAGTGTCTAAATATAACTCTGGTCTGATGCTTAACAGCAAGATGCAGTTCTTCCCCTGAAGATTTGACCTCTGGGGCAGGGCAGAGCAGGTGGTAATCCCCTCCCCCAACCTCAATCTCTGGGTAAATGTACAGTAATTCAGAGTGATTCCACCACAATAACTTGCTTGATCACTCTTCTCTAGCCTACATCTGAGACACAGGAGCTGGCCTCTCCCAGACTGACAGATGTCAAGGAGACCATGATCAGAGTGGTAGATATGACCAAAGAGGCTGTGCAGGACAGTATGAAGACCACCAAATCAGTGGTAACTGACAGCATGAGCACAGTTGTGGAATCAAGAATGGGCCAACTGGCCATAAGTGGAATGGAAGCAGTGCTGGAGAAATCTGAAGAGCTCTTGGATCACTATCTGCCCATGACAGAGGATGAACTAGGTCAGACCACATGAGTGAGAGGTCTATTATCTTAAAGTTTAGGGTAATCCTCCCTTTGGGCCAAACGTCTCTCTAGGCTTCTCAGTCTTATCTGTCACCAAATGCAGGTTCATTCTACAGCCTTTCCAATCTTAACCCTCAGTCTCAGCTTTCAGTTGTTGCTCAAATCCTTTTTCATGCCCACCAAGTGGGGACAGGGTGGTACTAAAGGAATTATAGGCATGACTATTCATTAGTCATGACTAAGATTTAGCATATTTTGATGCTGTGGATGTGGGTTTGTGTTAAGGTTGAAGCTACCTGTGTGGCACTTGATGGGTGCTAAGACAAATGCTTGTTACAAGGGAGCTTAAGGTTTAGCAGACCAGTATGGCTTGTACTTCTTTCACAATCTCCTCACCTGAGAGGGTGAACAACCTGAACTCTCTTCCCTCTAGCTGAACTTGCTGAAGCTGTGGAAGGGGCTGAAGTGTCTTCATCACAACCACAAGAGCATCGGAGTTACTTCGTGCGTTTAGGTTCCCTGTCAACCAAACTTCGCCAACGTGCCTACCGCTACTCCCTGAACAAGATGAGACATACCAGTCAAAGCATCAGAGAGGCTCTTTGCCAGCTTCATGAAACCATGGGACTGGTAGGAACTCAACTATCTCTTCAAACTGATGCCCTTCAGGGTAGGGGAACACTAGTACCACACATGTATAGAATGTGGTACATGAGGCTTAGGCCTCATTCATAGTTGTGCTGTGTAACTAGACCCTTCTACTCTTGCTGCATTGAGCATACCACACTGTGGGGTGAAGGCATGTCAAAGAGTAGAACTAGAATAACTGATGTGCAAAGGTCTCATCTCTGGATATGCTTAATCCACTTCTAGATTGAATACCTTAAGCAAGGTGTGTCTCTTCAAGAAGTCCAGGAGAAGTTCCATCACATATGGCTGAGCTGGAATAGAGAGCAGCCAAAAAGCAGTGACCTCAAGGATTTGGCAAAACCAGAGGTATGTACATTTGGGTGTGTGCATGGAGGGGGCGGGGCAGGGTCAGCTCCGTTGTGAGACATTAGCAATTATTCTGGGCCTTGCAGGGTGGCATCTTTGGATAAGTAGCTCAAACTCGGGTCACCTTAGTTGTTCCCTTTTTTGAGTTGTTCCCTAAAGTGATGTCACACCAGCACGGTCTGTGCCCAAGGAGCATAATCTCATTTTGATGCATGCTTCCTACTCTCTAAACCTCTGCACAGCCTGAAAACTGACTGTAGATCATGGGTTTCAGTGGTTGCAAACCCTGTTAATTTGGCTTAGCTCTCTTCTGACCTACCTTACATGGCTTATTGCCTCTATTAGCCTCCATTGTCACAAGTGGCTTCTCTTAGGGAAGGCACAACTTGGCCTCCTTTACGTATCCTGAAAGAGCATGGCACACCCATTGCAGACCTTGTTGGTGCCATGGTCCTTCCATCAGACTACCGTGATGGCAGCGTACTTGCTACTGCCACTGCCTCAGTGATCTTGTAAGGCAGCAAGTTTGATCCTTATTGTGTTTTGAACATAGAATTAAACTCCTGTTTCTCCAACAGATGGAGTCTGAGACTTTGGCCATATCCCGCAGCATTATCCAGCAGCTGCAGGATGCCTGCTGGATGCTAGTATCCAGCATTCAAGGTCTCCCCACCAGCTTTCAGGATAAGGTGAAGCAGATGTATCGCAACATGGAAGAGCTTCATGCATCCTTCTCCACTGCCCACTCCTTCCAGGATCTCTCCAGCAGCCTCGTAACCCAGAGCCAGGAGATGGTGACCAAGGCCCAGGAATATGTAGATGAGCTGATGACATACATGATGGAGAATACTCCTCTGTCTTGGGTGGTGGGACCATTCATCCCATCTGGTAAGGTGTCGGCAGATGCCATTGAACCACAAAACCAAGAAAATGAGGCTGAGGAAGCCTCCAAGTCTAAGGAGGCCCTGTGACCTAGAAACCTGACACTTCAACTTCTAAAGAAGAAGGCAAACTCATTCAGTCTTCCTTCTGACTTCACGTGTACTAGCATACTTCAGGAAAGACACCAGTGGCTAGTACTCTTATGCACTGTGCCTAAATCTCTTTCCCAATTTCTGGAGGTGTTGTGTGACTGCTATAATGTAGATCACTTCTCAGCTCAGATACTACTTGTTTGTGTTATCACTGTCCGTCTTCAAAATAAAATGTCACTTCATTTGAACGAAGGTCCAATCTGCTCTTTCTAAGAGGTGACTTCCAGGTGTCTAATAGACATCTGCCTGCCATTAGTCATGCTATAGGTAGCCTTGTATGCCAGTAGTTGCTGCTACTGGCATTAGTGTGTGGACACTTAAAGCCTGGGAAGCTTACCCCATATACCATAGAACCAAATGTAGAGCCTTAATTTCTAAGTAGTTCTAGATCATGACTCTCATGTGTAAACATGCTTTAGTTTTCTGGTGAAACTGAGAACAGAGAGGTTACTTTTGTTGCTCTCATGGCTGTGGCAGAATTGCACTTGGGATATCAGGTTGCGTTTCAGAAGTTGCTAACAGTACAGTTAGTTAAAATTCCTACCAGTGACTAGCCTAGGTTGGCTAGACACTACCTGGGTTGCTCAATCCTGGCCTCTGCCCTAGGAGAGAACAGGCCTGGGGTTCCTTTGCCTAGCTCAAAATAGGGCTGTCCCTGGAGGGGCTCTAGGGCATAAATGTCACAGCCTATAAAAATTGGTTATTCAGGTGCATGTAATTTCAACCACCTATAAAATCACTGAGTCTGTATCAAGCTGCAGATTTCCACACTTCACAGCTGGAAATGTAGAAGGTTGTAGATGCAATCTTTACCCTTAGGAAAGCAGGCCCTTGAAATCCACTTCATAGGGTGACAAGTATCAAGGGTAGCAGTGTTTGGTTTTCTGTGGGTACAGACTGTCTGGTCGTACCTTAAAGGTAACATTTATTTGGGCATAAGCTTTTGTGGGTAAAGGACGATTTCACATTCATCCTCAACCCTTTTTGTCATCAAAGGGTGAGTAATTCAGCTTTTCCCTCAGACCTACCTCTCAAATAAGAAAGGCATCCATCACTTGGATGGGAAATACAAAGCAAATCACACATTACAGTAAGAGCTTTTGAATTTCAAAAGGAGATGGTACAGTGCCCATACTATAGAGGATATGGGTTTGGTTTAGGACACTATGTACTTGGAAAGCAAAAACATTGAGTGACCTTATGCTTAAAGGTATTTATGCATTGCTCCACTCAACATTGCAGGACCTCCCTGGGACAACTTTCATTTACAAGTCTCATTGTCAATGAGTGACACTGCTGTCACATGGGTCTTGCAGAGCAGTGTTTAAAAACTCTTAAAATAAAACTGGGCTGCTCTGAACTACGTGCTTTAATCTAAAACCCAGGCCAAGCTTGTGTGTTATGATAGGTGGTATATGCTATGTCCTAGGTTCTTCCCAGCCCTGCTACTCCTGTAAAGTCATTTCTATGCTTTGTGTCTCTGTAAAAGGGCCACTTGTAGAATGGGGATAGATACAAAATACTGCATGATTACAGAGAAATGTTTATATGCAGTAACTAGCACAAGGGAGCCCAGCTGCAACTATTAGAGCTCCGAACATCCTAATGTGCAGAAGTGCTAAAGTTTGCACAATGCAGCTGCACTCAAAGTCAATGGGACAGAAGCTGTTCCAGAGGCATTTTTCTAACCCACTCTTTCTACAGAGGGAAAATTGATCTAGTGGTTCTGAAATACCTACATTCTATAAAAGCTACACTAAAAAGAGAGATGTAGCTTATTCCAGCAAGTTTGTTGCCAGTATCATTTGACTTCAGCAAATGAAACAAGTAAGGCTGTCAATTGCAATTAACTCAAATCATGATTAACAGTGCAATTAAGCACTCTATACAATAGAACACCAATTAAATATTTTTGCATGTCCTACATTTTCAAAGAGATTTCTATTACAACACAATCTGTACCGTGTTCACTATATTTTTCTTACAAATAGTGGACTGTAAAAAGATAAATAGTATTTTTCAATTCACATACAAGTACTGTACTACAGTCTCTATCAGGAAAGTGCAATGTACAATTGTAGACTTTTTGGGGGGGTTACATAACTGTTCTCAAAAACAAAATGTGAAACTGTAGATCCTACATGTCCACTCAGTCCAACTTCTTATTCTTCCAATTGATAAGGCGCACAAGTTTGTTTACATTTACAGGAGATGCTGCTGCCAGCTGCTTATTTACAATGTCACCTGAAAGTGAGAACAAGTGTTTACATAGCACTTTTGTAGCTGGTGTGGAAAGGTATTTGTTCCAGATATACTAAACATTCAGATGCCCCTTCATGCTTTGTCCGCCATTCCACAGGATATGCTTTCATGCTGATGATGGTGGTTAAAAAATAATGCACTAGTTACATTTGTGACTGAACTCCTTGGGAGGACTGTATATCTTCAGCTCTGTTTTACCCACATTCTGCCATATATTCCAGGATGTTAGCAGTCTTAGTTGATGACCCAGCATGTTTGTTTCAAGAATACTTTCAACTGCAGATTTGACAAAATGCAAAGAGGGTACCAATGTGAGATTTCTAAAAATAGCTACAGCACTTAAACCAAGGTTTAAGAACCAGAAATGCCTTTCAAAATCTTAGAGGGACACTCAGATGCGGAAACTACAGAACCCAAACCAGCAAAAAGGAAAATCAACCTTCTGCTGGTGGCATCTGACTTGGATGATGAAAATAAACATGCATCCGTCCACTCTGCTTTGGATAGTTATTGAGCAGAACCCATCATCAGCATGGATGCATGTCCTATGGAAGATGAAGGGACATGAATTTTTAGTGCATCTGGGACATAAATAGCTTGCAGTATTAGCTACAATAGCCATACAAATGCCTGCTCTCACTTTTAGGTGACAAACAAGAAGCAGCCAGCATTATCTCCTGCAAATTGTATCCAAGTTGGTTTTTCTGAGCGATTGGCTGAAGTAGGACTGAGCGGACTTGTAGGACAAAGTTTTATATTGTTTTATTTTCAGTGCAGTTACTTTCTGTAGATAATTCTACCTTTGTAAATTCAACTGTCATGATAAAGAGATTGCACTATAGTACTTGTGTGAGGTGAATTGAAAAATACTATTTTTGTTCTTTACAGTGCAAATATTTGTAATAAAACTATAAAGTGAGTACTATGCACTTTGTATTCTCTGTTGTAATTGATATCAATATATTTGAAAATGTAGAAAACATCCAAAATATTTAAAGAAATTGTACTCTATTATTAACACAATTGCAATAATTTTTTTAATCACACGATTAATCGTGATTCATTGTTTTTAATCGCTTGACAGCTCTAGAAGTAAGCTATATTTGCAAAGGGCTTACTTCTCCAGTATATCTGCATCTATACAGGGTGCTTTTGAGAGCATAACATTCCTAATTGACAGTTATGCCAGCAAAAGGCAGACTAGACAAGATATTTATTAACCTTGCAGAATTCCTTATGTATGCATAAATGACCTTTAATAACTCCTTAACTATTATCTCAAGATACCTACCTCTTTCCCGAAAAGTTACCAGTTCTTCCCCCAACCTTCTGTGGGAGAAGAAAGGAGAAAAAAATAACTAGAAAAAGTTTGAGTTTAGGTTGGACCCATGTAACCTAATGCATATTAGTTAAGTGATCTAAACTCCGCTATTTTCCTAGTGCAGACCCAGGACAATATCTTTAACATATTAGCTGGTCAATTTCTAGCCTAGGCTCCTATATCGAATTAAGAAAAAAAGATTGGCTTTAGCTACTATGCTGTAGCTAAGTCTTAAGTAAATTCAAAACTTTCCCTAGTTAAGGCAAACCCTAAAGATTGTTTCACAGTTTCAGCTAAGATGTTTGGGAATTATGATAAACCAAATCAAAAAGGTAAATTTTCAGGAAGTGAAAACATCTCTTGTTCTATGCAGAGCTCCCAAATAGCATCTCCAGTTTGCCTCAAACTTTTGAGACAAATTCAGCCCTGGCAGAAGAAAAATGTCATAGAGCTTGGTTTATTTCTGGTAAATTTAGGGTTAAGACTTTGTGCAACAGAGAACAAATATTTGCAGGACATGGGTCTTAGGCAAAAAGG
>NC_133769.1:120512400-120517404 GCF_003597395.2 Chelonoidis abingdonii
TAATTCAGATGGATGATTCTAGCCTGTCTCCTGCAAGCTGCATCTATACTAAGAATAAAGATTACTTTGTATTAGGCAAGCAATAACTAAATACAACCACTTCCCAAGCCAAGGCAAATCCCATGAGTGTTTCGGCCAAGATGTTTTGGACTTTGAGCCATGTCAAAAAGATACATTTTTAAGACGTAAAATCATCTCCTCTTGGTTATATGCAGAGCTCCAATACACTTCCCTAATTTGTCTCAAACGTCTGAAAGAAACCTACCCTATTCATAAGAGAAATGTCATACAACTTGTTTATTTCTAGTAAATTTAGTCAAAATCTTGTGCACACGCTTAACTATTCACAAGGGAGGACCTTAATGAAGGCCAAGTATTTGCAGGACCAGGGCTTAGGCAATGGGTTCAAAACAGACTGATCGTGGAGGCTAGCTTTAACCTTAACTAGGGTGACTAAGGTCTCTGCTAATGAAATTGCATTAACACCCTTCTAGAAATATTAGTATGAGTGTGTTTACATTGCGAGCACATGCTGTCCCTTGGGGGGTGGTAATGCTTCATGGATAGGGGAAATGTAAATGTGTGGCCAATGGTTATGTTCCTTACCAAAGGTAAATACTATTAAATGAGGAGGAGATACTTTACGAACCACTGACCTTTCTAGAAAAGCACAGGCTAATTTCAGAGGACAAGTGGTTACACACGCTAGATCTGGGTTTAATTCCCAGCTCTGCCACAAATTCCTGTAGGACCTCAGACTAGTCATTTCAGTTCTTGGTGCTTCCGTTCTCCATTTGTAAAATAGGGATAATCTTTTCATCCCCCCATTGTCTGTTTAGATTATAAATTCTTAGAGAAAGTGACGGTCTTCTGCTTCTGCCTAGCACAACAAAACCTGAGTCAGTTGTGGACTTCAGGCCCAGCCATAATACAAATAACAGCAAAAGTAGTTTACCCAATTTCTCACTAAAACAATTCCATCGCCAGATTGATGGCAAACAATGGTAATAGTAGTGCTGTCGGCAAAGGGCCAGCCTTTTACCGGTATTGAGACACCTAAAGATGCAGATAGGGATCTAGTGAGATGTTCAAAATGCAAGGTGCCTATCTCTATCAATGGGAATTATGTGCCTAGGAACTTTTTGAAAATCCCACCAGGTGCCTATTTACCTTTCTGTGTTCCTAAATACTTTTGAAAATCTGACCCTTAATATCTAAGGTGCAGGTAGAACATGTGCTGAGAAGGTTTTCTAAAAGCTCTGCTCTAGGAATTTTTGTGGGGACGGGGCTGGTTCTACCATTTTTGCCATTTTGGCTGCCCCAAGCAAAAAAAAAAAAAAAAAAAGCTGCTTGGATTGCTGCCCCAAGAATGGACAGAATGCCGCTGCCCATAAATATTTGCCGCCCCAGGAATGTGCTTCCTCTGTTGGTGCCTGTGTGGGGAAGTTCTAAAGCCTGCGTTATACAGGAGATCAGACTAGATGACCACAGTGGGCCTTTCTGGCCTTATAATCTACAAATCTTTGAGTCAGGCTTTCAAATGAAGATTTGGGGAAGCTGTGGTCCATTCAGACATTATCACCTTTCATTTGGCAGAATAACCTTATTCTCTTGTTTCTTTCAGTTAAACCTACAGGTTTTGCAGAAAGGCATGGAATGGCATCGTCTCAGCGGCAGCAAGATTATGACAGTTACTGGTTGTGTTTAGGCTCCATGGTGACCAAATTCCAGCAATGTGCTTACCAACATTCCCAGAGCAAGGTGAGGGGGAAGGACCACAATAGAACTAATCATCTTCTTTGAGTGGCCTCTGCATATTCCCACTCTTGAGATGTACCCAGTTTTTAATTTGTAATGAAAGTGGTTCTGGGGCTCAAACAATTAAGAGCTGGTGATCAAGAATTTTTTTATTTTCATAACTGATACAGCAAGGCCAGAAGTGCCGGGGTTATGAATGGCCAAGGCTAAAGATGCCGGGGCTCAGCCTGGCAAGCCCTGACACAAATTAAGCACTGAATGTACCTGTGGCACAGCCAGGATCAATGGAACTTTTTAATGCCATTGGAACACTACCTTACACCCTTCTCTTGTGATTCGAAAATAGTTGTGGCAGAGCAATAAAAGTGGTGTGGAGCATCAGCTGTCACAGTCCTTTCAGCCGTGTGGCAGATGGAACGGGACCCTCACTGGTCCATGGACCCAGTTTTGTCAGAATGTATCATCCAGTGCCGCCTTCATCAGGATTAGTGTTAGTTAGCTTCTTCAGTTAGACAGTTTTACTTATCTTTTTCAGCTTTGGCTGCTTCATTGCTGTTCTTTGTCCTAGTAGCTTTTTTTTTCTTTAGCAATCCAGTCTGTATGAGAGTCAAAGATTACAAGACTTCTTATTTATCTAGGCCCATTCCAGACGTCTATAGCAATAATACTCAGACTGAGGCTCGCAAGCTGCAAGTGTTTTTTAATGGTCTCTCGTGGCTCTTTGCAGCACGGAATTAAACACTGTGATTTAATTATTAACTGTCTAATTATTTACCAATCAGGATGCTTTTCCTATTTATTAACCAATTAGTTATCAACTTGCACTAAGTTATTAACTGATTATTGTGTGAGTAATATATATATATAAAACTAAATGTAATATAGTACTATAGTAAATGGAACAATGATTCACACTACTGGGTAATGCTGATCTCTAATATGGTTACTGGACCACTGAATGCTGAGTATCACTGGTATATAATGAGGAGAAGCTCAACAACAATCATTGGAACCATACAAACAGGGCTGGATTGGCATGGAAAAATTCAAAGAGGTGGGAACATGTTGTGTATGAGAAACAGTTTAGAATCAAACAATAGTGTAGTTGTAGACGTCTCCCATTTCAAAAGATATTTCTAAAATTGTACCTTCACATATTAATTTGCTTCTTGCAGTTGCTGAAATATTGCATCATTGTCTTGATTATATAATCATCCAACCCGAAGGCCATCTACCAATCCACTGGTTATTATTGAACAGTTTCCCATCAATTTCAGGACAAGATGCAACAAGTTTCCCATACACAGAAGTGCTCCATGCTCTTGATTCCTTCCAAGATCTGTCTAGACAAATCCTCTCCCAAATATGGGAGAAGTCACCAAGGAGGAGCAACATATGAATGAGCTGCTGGAGTATGTGTGTACAGTACTTATAAACAGATAGCTAAGGGTTAATGTTCTTTTACCTGTAAAGGGTTACAAAGGGAACAAACACCTGACCAGGACAATCAGGAAACAAGATTTTCAAATCTCAAGGAGGGAAGTTTTGGGTGTGGGTTCTTTGTCTGTGTGTCTAGTGCTCTCTCGGCTCTGAGAGACGATCTCTCTATCTTCAGGCTTTCTAATCTTCTGTTCTCCAGTTGTAAATAGAGGTATAAGACAGTATAGGTTTTATATTGTTTTTGTATTACATGTGTGTAGTTTGCTGGAATGTCTTAAATTGTATTTCTGTTTGGAAGGCTGTTTATTCATGTTTTCCTTTTAAGCCAATAACCCGTATATTGTCAGCTGATACAGAGACCATTTATGTCTTTTCTTTCTTTTTATATAAAGCTTTCTTTTTAGACCTGTTGGAATTTTTCCTAGTTGGAACTCACCAGGGAATTTGTGGGGAGGAAGGAAACTGGGTGAAGGAAAACCTCTTTGTGTTAGAATTACAAAGCTTGCATTTGCAGGGACTCGGAGGGAGGGAGGAGAGAAACCTGATCTCTCTGTGCGGCAAGGAATTGAACAGGCTGATCTCCAGGGTCATCTGGGGAGGGGATTATCTCCCTTGGTTGAGACTCAGGTCATCTGAGTCTTGGGGTCCCCAGGGAGGTGGAGAGACAGAGAGAGGCAGGCACTGGAAATCCTGTCTGGTGCGTGGACGCTATCATATCTAAGCTGGTAATTAAGCTTAGAGGAATTTATGCTAGTACCTCATATTGAACTCTAAGGTTCAGATGAGGAATTATACTATGACAAGTCAACCTCTCGTTGTTGTGGACCCTTCAGAAGCTTAAGAGGTAGAACGTAAGCAGACTCCACAGAAACTGCAGAATATAGTTAAGAAGGCACACATGACAAGTGACACTGCAGAAGTTTGGAAACTGTTACAGGACAGGATTCTTGGTGGAGCTAATTATTTGTAGAACTTGCAAGTTTGTCAAAAGAAAGCTTTGATCTTATGAACTTGCTCTGAATTAGAGCTGAGTCTCAGAATAGCTGGAAGTAAGTAAATGAATCGGTTCTTTGAAAGTCCTTTGAATGATTTAAATACAGGCTGTGGGAGGGGAAGGAACAATATAAAATTCAACCCTTAGCAGATTTTTTGGTTACGTGTGTGGCAAACAAATCAATTTAACAGGGAGGTTAGAGAGATAGAATTTTAGCAGATAGCAAACAGAATGTGCCATGCATATCTTTACATAAGAACATAGGAATGGCCATACCGGGTCAGACCAAAGTCCATCTAGCCCAGTCTGTCTTCCGACATTGGCCATGTCAGGTGCCCCAGAGGAATGAACAGAACAGGTAATCATCAAGATCCATCCCTGTTGCCGCATTCCCAGCTTCTGGCAAACAGAGGCTAGGGACACGTCCCTGTCCATCCTGGCTAATAGTCAATGATGGACCTATCTCTATGAATTATTCTTGTTCTTTTTGAACCCTGTTGTAGTTTCAGTTCTCTTAGCATTCAGTGTCTTCTCTTCTGACTAGAAAGCTCTGTAAGGCAACATGAGATTTGCCCTGACATAGCCTGGTATATTGCTGAGTAGGGAATCACTGTTCGTGGCTGATGGGATATCAGGCTCCGTGGGCTGTACTGCCTTCCCAGTGCAGATGCAAAGAAAGTGCGCAGGACCAGACAGAAGAATAAATATATAGGCCTTCACTATATGTCCTGGACACTTGCACATACAGCCTGCTTCTCCACTGCTTTTGCACCTTGTGTATCATTTGCCCCTGTGCACAGTGGGTGTGAAAT
>NC_133769.1:120517504-120534133 GCF_003597395.2 Chelonoidis abingdonii
AATGCTATTAATGAGGAGTGATATACTTTACGAACCCACTGACCTATCTAGAAAAAGCACCGGCTTAATTCAGGGACAAGTGGTTCTACACGCTGGATCTGGTTTAATTCCCGCTTGCCACAAATCCTGTAGGCGGCCTCAGGTCTGGTCTACACTACGGTTTACTGATATTTAGCACAGAGTTAAACGATTTAACCGTCTCCGTCCCCACAACGGAGGCCCTTTATATCGATAGTAAAGGGCTCTTTTTTTTTAAACGGTTTCTGTACTCCTCCTGATCGAGAGGAGGAGCGCTGAAATCAAGATAACCGGAGTACGGATTAGGGTTGTGTGGCCGTAAAAAAATTCAATTGGAAATTGCCTCTTGGGGGCCAGTCCACAGTGCAGCACTGTGACACTCTGGAACAGCAATCTGAACTTGATGCACTGGCCAGTGTAGACCAAGAAAATCCCGTGACTTTTTGAATATCAATTCTGTTTGCCCAGCGTGGAGAACTCACCGCACAAGGAGACAACACAAAGAGCTCATCAGCACAGGTAATATGCAGTCTCCTGAGAATCAAAAAGAGCTCCAGCATGGACCGTCGAGAGGTATGGATCGATCGCTATAATGAGGAGAAGATTCTGTGCTAAACAGAACTCCGTTCCAAAGACGAAATGAAAAACATTGAAAAAATTTCCATAGGCCGTGCATGGAGATAAGGCCACACATCCGGGACTAATTGGCTGTGCAGAGTAAAAGTTAAGAAAGCTCAAGTACAACGCCTACCAGAAAACCAAAGAAGCAAACGAAGGTCTGGGGCAGGGCTGCCAAATATGCCACTTCTACGCTGAGGCTGCTTGCAATTCTAGGGTCGCACACCACTACCCCATCCCCTGTCCATCGGATTCCTAGGTGGGCGTGTAATCTCAGCCATGGCTGAGGATTCTGAGACTGGGAGGATGAGGAGGAAGGAAGAGGAGGACGAGCTTGCAGAGAGCACACACGCACTCCGCTTCCCCAAACAGCCATGAGCATTTTCTCAACCCGTACGGAATGCCCCCGAAGCCAGTAGCCAGACAATGAAGCCAGGAAGCGACGCTCTGATGAGTGTAGCTTTGTAAATATAAAACTTATGGTTTAAAAGAAGCATTTTTTAATGATTGATTTGCCTGAGAACTTGGGATGCATTCACGGACAGTACAAGTTATTGGAAAAGTTTTGTTAACGTCTGGGGATGGAGCAGGTCCCCAAGGCGACATCTCCATGAAGCCTCCTGGAGGTACCCAGCCTTGCAGAAGGTTTTCTGGGCAAGCCAGCCATATTCCGTCCACCATGGTAGGACACATTGAACCAGCCATGCTGTAGCAAGTAATCGGGTATCAATGTGCATGAACAAATCTAGCATGCGTATGGTCCTTGGTGATTGCTGGCATTCAAAGCAACATCCATTCTTTATCTACTGTGTTTATCCTCAGGAGGTAAACTGGTTGAAATTCAGGAATTTAATAAGGGGAAAGAGATGGACTTTTCCTAACTGGCTCTTTGCCTGTTGCTTAAAAGAAAGTCCTTCCCTTGCAGGGCCAAGCGGGGGAAGGAGGGCGGGTAAAATGGCACTGAGTCTTTTCGCGTTTGGCCAGCAGGGATCTTCCCTCTACCAGCCACGCATTGGAGGTGAAGGGGGTGTTAGCAGTGATTTCCATGATACCAGCCACACGGTGGGGTAAAGCGATCAACTCCCAGAGAATTGGATGGGGGGGGCGGTTTCTTCCTGGCTGCTGATGTTACAGGAAGAAGCAGCACTGAATGGGATTTTGCTTGGTAATTTAGGAAGAGGAGGGCACTGTGTATATGAAGGCTGCAGAAGCCAAAAAGACAATGGCTTACCATGGCCGCATCAACTGAATCCTGCTGCCTCCGACACCTGCTTCTTGTTGAGATCTCTACACCGAGAACCGCAGGCACTCAACTTAAGACTGCAAAATGCGACCTGTAGTGAAATCACATTGCTGTGTAAGGTGAATAGTGTTGTTCACTGTGAAAGAGTATACATTGTTCTATAAATGATGTTTTTAAATACTTCTCATCTCTGTTTTTACCTTCCTCATGCAGCTGCAAATTTTTTCAAGCCTCCTACTCACCCGAATGCTATCTCAGATTACAGGCTGAGAAAAAAAAACGACGTGAGACGAAAATGTCCTCGGAATCACGGAAGTACCTGCAATGAAAGAGCTCAATCTCAATGAGGTGGAAGGACGTGGTATCAAAATTACAGAAAAGATGCCAGTGAACATGAGGGCAGGAGGGGACCAACTGAGGAGAGGAGAGACGCTCGAGAGGAGAGATGCAGCAGGAAATAGCAAGGTGGTTGGATGCATGCTGGGGGCTGCTGCGTGATCAAACTGACATCCCCGACATTGATGAGCTCAGACAGCAAAGCAGGGTACAGAGTGCTGTGCAGCCCCTGTGTAGCCACCCTCAACCACTCACGATGTCCATGTTTCCTCACGCCAGCACACATTAAGAATGAGTGGGGGAAGCACTTCGGCACCGCCCCCTGCACCTCCTTGGACAGCCCAACCAAACGGCTGTCCATTACTTTGAAAATAATAATTAGTGGCCTTTTCCTTCCCTCCTATCCTCCCCAAACCACACCCGGATACCTTGTCAGTTCTTTCCCTCTTTTTATAATGACTTTTTAATCAAAAGAATTACATGAAGTTTTAAACGAAGTGAACTTTATTTCCTTAGAGCAAGCTGTAATCAAAGGGGAGGTGGGTTGCTTACAGGGAAGAGTCAATCATAGGGGAGAGGTGGTTCATCAGGGGGAAACAAAACACAACCAGCACACATAACCCTGACCTGTGATGAACCGTTTTCAAAAGCTTCTCTGCTGCGCACCGTTCGTGTGTGCTTTTCTACCGCCCTGGTGGTCTGGCTGCGGTCATCAGTCAGCCGGTGATTTGCCTTACCTCCAGCCCACCATAAAGGTCTCCCCCTACTCTCACAGAGATCTATGGAGCACAACAGCAAGCAGCAAGTAACAAGGGCACATTGGTTGGCTGAGGTCAGAGCGATCAGTAATGTGCGCCAGCGCGCGCCTTAAATGGCCAATGCAATCTATTCAACCATTCCTCAATTTGCCACCTGTAGTGAACAGCTTCCCTGACTACTGTCTCAGGCTGCTGGGTTATGTACTTCAATCCATGGCATCAACGGGTAGCGGGTCACCAGGAATAACTACAGCATTTCAACATCCCAACTGTTATTTTCTGTCTTGGCAAGTAATTTTCCTTGCTGGCAGCACGTTAAACAGGTATGTCCTGAAGACGGAGCGTCATGAACCTTCCTGGCCATCCCAACGTGGAATTGTGAAATGTCCCTTGTGATCCACCAGTGCTTGCACACCATTGAAAGTACCCTTCAGTGTTACGTACTGGGTTGCTCTGGTGCTCTGAATGCAAAGATGGGATATGGTTTCCATCGATCACCCCCCCACAGTTTAGGGAATCCCATTGAAAGCAATAGCCATCCACTGTGACCTGCACATTTCCCAGAGTCAACCACCTTTCGTACAGCAGCTTAATGATTGCTTCGGCTACTTGCATACAGCAAATCCACCACATGTTAGATTTCCACTCATATTGATCCTCCGACTGAACGGTAGAAGTCTGGACGTGCAAGCTTTCCAGAGGGTTAATTGCCACTTCGCTTTTCAACTGTGAGGCTGCTTCTCATCTTGTTATTATGGCATTTCAGGGAGGGGAAAGCAAAGTCAAAAGTTCCATGAAAGTGCCCTTAATGCATGCGAAGTTTCAACATGCCACGTGAATCGCCCAAACCTGCAAAACATGCCGGTCCCACCAGTCTGTGCTTGTTCTCCCGGGCCAAAAATTGGTGTTCAATGGCTAGAACCTCCCATTCACAGCAGGCCCAAGTGGACGGGGCCTGCAGTTTGAGAAAATTTTCTGTGCCATGGTCCTCATCACATCGTTGGCGCTACTGGCGTAGCCCCGTCTCCCTCTGGCCTATGCCAGTCTGGTTCAGCAATAGACTTCAACAAGTAATGTGCGAGTGTTTACAAATGTCCACATTGCATGTCTTGATCTGAGCAGGCTCCATGCTTGCTGTACATGGGTTTGCACAGTTTACCAAGGAAAAAAAGGCGGCGAACTGTGTCTGCTGCTTTCACAGAAGGAGGGTGAGGCTGTACCAGAACCCCATGACAATGTTTTTCTCCATCAAGGCACTGGATCTCACCCAGAAATCCGAGGGGCAGAGGAGACTGCAGAACTACAGGATAGCTAACGGAATAGAACCCACAGTGCAAACACTCCGGAAATCGACGCTAGCCTCGGGTACAACTGGACGCACATCAACCCTGAATTAATTACTAGTGTGGCTGCGTGCACATCGACTTTTACAATTTTTTACAAAAACTGGTTTATGTAAATCAGAATAAACCCGTAGTGTTAGACATACCCTCGAGACTAGTCAATTTCAGTTCTTTGTCTCCCGTTCTCCTATTGTAAAATGGGATTAAACTTTCTTCCACCATGTCTGTTTAGATTATAAATTTAGGAAGTGACCGTCTTCTGCTCTGCCTAGCCAACAAGACTGAGTCAGTTGGGGACTTCAAGGCCCAGCTCATAACAAATAAACAGAAATAGTAAGTTTACCCCAATTTCTCATTAAAACAATTCCAATCGCCAGATGGTGCAAGACAATGGTAATAGTAGTGCTGTTGCAAGGGCCAGCCATTTTACCGCGGTATTGAGACACCTAAAGATGCAGACAGGGAATCAGTGAGATGTTCAATATGCAAGGTCCTATCTCGTATCAATGGGAATTATGTGCTAGGAACTTTTGAAATATCCCAACCATGCCTAATTTTACCATTTCTGTGTTCCTAAAACTTTGAAAATCTACTCTTAGTATCTAAATATGCGGTAGAACAAGTGCTGCATAAGGTTTTCTAAACGCCTGCTCTAGGAATTATTGTGGGGACACGGCCGGCTCTACTATTTTTGCCATTTTTAACCCGGATTATTTGCTGCTCCAGGAACCAAAAAAATAAGCGCTTGGATTGCCGCCCAAGAATGGACAAATGCCGCTGCCCATAAACATTTGCCTCCCAGGAACGTGCTTCTCTGTGTGGGGAAGTTTCTAGCCTGCGTATTCAGGAGGTCAACTAGATGACCACAGTGGCCTCTCTGGCATTATAATCTATCAATCTATGAGTCAAGGCTTTCAAATGAAGATTTGGGGAAGCTGTGGTCCTTCTGACATTATCTACCTTCATTGGCACGAATAACACTATTCTCTTGTTCTTCAAGTTAAACCTACAGTTTTTTCGAAAGCATGGAACCGGCGTTTGGTCAGTGGCAGCAAGATTTATGACAGTTACTGGGTGTGTTGGGCTTCAGAGATGACCAAATTCCCAGCAATGGTGCTTACAGGCGGTCATTCCCAGAGCAGGTGAGGGGATGTTCGGCCAAAGCACGAAGGCTCTTCAAACAAGTTCTCTGGTAGGAACGAGTTCTTTCTTTCCTCTTCATTCCTTATCCCAGGAATGTTCTGGGGTAAGAACTACAAGAAATAACTAATCTCTTCTTGAGTTGCCTCTGTAATTTCCCACTCTTGAGATGTACCAATGCTAATTTGTAATAAAATTGTTCTGGGGCTCAAGCAATTAGTGTTGTGATCATAGAATTTTTTACTTTCATACTGATACAGCAAGCCCAGAATCAGGGTTATGAATGGCCAAAGACTGAAGTGCCGGGCTCAGCCCTGGCAAGCCCTGACACAATTAAGCACTGAATGTACCTGTGGGCACAAGCCAGGATCAATGGAACTTTTTAATGCCCCCCATTTGAAAAACACTACTTACACCCTTCTCTGTGATTCCAAATGTTTGCAAGGCAGAGCAATAAAGTGGTGTGGAGCAACGCTGTTACAAGTTCCTTTCCAGCCGTGGTGGCAGAACGGAACGGGAAGGAACTTCACCTGGTCCATGGACCCAGTTTTGTCAGAATGTATCATCCAGTGCCGCCTTCATCAGGATTAGTGTTAGTTAGCTTCTTCAGTTAGACAGTTTTTACTTATCTCTTTCACCTTTGGCAGACTTCATTGCTGTTCTTTGTCCCAGTAGCTTTTTTTTTTCTTTAGTAATCTTTGACTCTCGTAAAGACTGGATTGCAAGACTTCTTATTTATCTAGGCCCATTCCAGACTGTCTGTTTAATGTGTCTCTTATGGCTTTTTCCAGCATGGGATATTAAAACACTGTGATTTAATTATAAACCAGTCTAAGTTATTTACAGATCAGGATGCTTTTTCTATGTTATTAACCAATTAAGTTACCAACTTGCATTAAGTTATTAACTGATTTACTGTGTGATTAATATATATATAAATATATATAAAACTAAATGTAATATAGTACTATAGTAAATGAAACAATGAATTCACACTACTGGATAATGTTGATCTCTAATATGGCTCCTGGACCACTGAATGCTGAGTATCACTGGTACATAGCTTCAGCAGAAGCTCCACAATGATCAGGGGAAACATACCAAACAGTGCTGGATTGGCGTGGAAAACTTCAAAGGGGGTGGGAACAATGGTTCTGTATTGGGGAACAGTTTTAGAATCAAACAATAGTGTAGTTGTAGACATTTCCCATTTCAAGAGATATTTCTAGAAATTGTACTTCACACTATTAATTTGCTTCTTGCAGTTGCAGAAATATTGCATCATTGCCTTGATTCATACAATCACCCAACCCCTGAAGACAATCTACCAGATCCTACTGGTTATTATTGAACACTTTCCCATCAACTTTCAGGACAAGATGCAAAAACTTTCCCATACCACAGAAGTACTCCATGATCTTGATTCCTTCCAAGATCTGTCTAGACAAATCCTCTCCCAAATATGGGAGAAAGTGACCAAGGAGGAGGAACATATGAATGAACTGCTGGAGTGTGTGGTATACAGTACACCTCTCTGTTGGTTTGTGGGACCCTTCAATGCTTTATGAGGTAGAACATAAGCAGACTCCACAGAAACTGCAGAATATAGATAAGAAGGCGCACATAACAAGTGACACTGCAGAAGTTTGGAAACTGTTACAGGACAGGACTTCTCGGTGGAGATGATTTATTTGTAGAACTGTCAAGTTTGTCAAACAAAAGCTTTGATCTTTGAGAACTCAGTTCTGAGATTAGAGCTGAGTCTCAGAATAGCCTGGAAGTAAGTAAATGAATCGGGTTCTTTGAAAGTCCCTTTGGAATGATTTAAATACAGGCTGTGGGAGGGGAAAGGAAACTATAAAAAGTCTGACCCTGAGCAAGATTTTTTGGTTACATGTGTGGCAAACAGAATCAGTTTAAAACAGGGAGGTTTAGAAGAGGTAGGAATTTAAGCAGATAGCAAACAGCAATGTGCCATTGCAACTTCTTTACCATAAGAACATAGGAACGGCCCATATTGGTCAGACCAAAGGTCCATCTAGCCCAAGTAAATGCTTCTTCCGAAGTGGCCAATGTCAGGTGCCCCAGAGGAGAACGAAACAGAACAGGTCAATCATCATTGATGCCATCCCTTTGCCATTCCCAGCTTCGGCAAACAGACGCTAGGACAACCGTCCCCTGCCCATGATGGACCTTAGTCTCCTGATTTATTTGTGCTCTGTTTGAACCCCTGTGTACGTTTCATCTGTTTTTTAGCAGTTCCAGTTGTACTTCTCTTCTGACAGAAGCTCTGTAAGGCAACATTGAGATTTGCCCAACATAGCCTGGTAGTATTGGCTGAGTAGCGGAATCACATGTTCTGTGCTTGATGGGATATTCAGGCTCCATGGGCGCTACTGCCCTTCCCAGTGCAGGTGCAAAGAGAGTGCGCAGACACAGACAGCAGAATAAATGATATAGGCCTTCACTAATGTACGGGACATGCACATACAGGCCTGCTTCTCCACAGCTTTGCACCTTGTCTTATGCATTGCCCGTGTCACAGTGGTGTGAATGCTCACATCAGAATGGTTGTAACCAGCCTAACACAAGTGGGTGTGTTTGTTCCCCCACCCGCACCCCAGTAGCACAGGCCACTATAGAGGTGTATAGAGTGCTAAGGAACCTGGATTCTTCAGACAGCAGGTAACCAGGCTCAATTTGACACTAGGATGAAGAATCCTCACTTAGAGGTGGGTAAAATATTTTTTAAAATCATAAATTTGCCTAAAAAATGTTCATTCTTCAAGAACACAGAAAGTTATTGTGCATAATCAGAGTCAAGAAATGGGGAAAGAAAATTGAAAGAAGTCAATAGTTGTTTTATTGGTCATTTCAAAATGAAGTTTGACTTTTCATTTCAAAAAGTTTCATTTTGAAACATTTGGAAACAGAAACGTCAAAATATAACTTTTATTTTTTCTTCATTTTGAAAGGTGTTTCTTTTCAAACAATTTAGCTGAGATCAGAACAACCACACCTCAGTAAGATTGTGTGGGTTAGCAAATAGCACTATACAAAGAAAGACTAAAGGGAGTGAATTAAGATGGATTCAGCACGGTAGGTATCAAAATTTACACTAAAGAATCTGCAGTTGCTTCTGTTTTAATGCCATGACTCTTTGCTGCCCCCAACTAACGTGCACCAACGAAACCTCATACCTCTTCAAAATATCACACAGTAATGCCACAAAATTGTTTGTGCACAAGGCTGTACTGGTACAGTGAGCAAGAAAGGAATCCAATGGAAAATTGTATTTTGCATGCATATCATGCTCATCCCCCCTTTCATTTTACAATTCATTGATAATTTACTTATCTGAAGACAACGATCGTCCACGGAAAGAGAGGCCTTTCCTTAAGTATATATACAATGCCGCCTAGAAAGACCTTTGAGAAATGCAGTGTCATTCCGTCCACCCGTGAGACAGCATAAATATACTTCCAAATTCAGTTACTTGGAGAACTTTGTGCCTGTCGAGTTATATGATCCACGCACGACATTCCTGGGGCACCCCAAACAGTCAGGGTGCATCTAGAGGTCCGTCGAGAACTCTCATTTGTGTATTCTATGCATATCTGGAGTGGCTGTTCTTAAGGTGCTAAGGACGCTTAAACCTAATCAATATAATGTGTCAACCGATTAGGAAAACTTGAACAACATGACAAAGAACAAAAATGGATGCACAGGCATCATTGCCTGCCCTGCCAGAAGCCTGACACAGGTATGCTCAGAAGGCGTGAGCTACACCATTCATCATAAGTGGGGTAACTCCGATGACAAGTGATGGTGATATACCATGTCTAATTTTAACTATTCACTGCTTGATCAAAGTATAAGCAAGAAAAGAAAGGGGATTGGAGATCTGGGCCCAGGGTACACTCATTTCATGGCTGAGAGTGATGTCGTTAGGGAAGCTATTCACACTCCCGACGCCAACCTATCTTGACCTTTGGGGTGTCATAAACAGCATAGCTATAGGTAATGTCTCTTTCAACCTGCAAAGGTACCAAACAACACTACCAGAGCCCAAACAAAACCAATATTTTCAATATTCAGAGGGAAGTTTTTGTGTGTCCTTTGTTTCTGTCCTGTTCCTGGCTCTGAGAGTGATCAACCTAGTCTCTCAGGCCTCTCAATCTTGTTTCCAACTGTAAGTACAGGCAGAAAAACAATATACGACTTTTACATTGTTTTCTGTATTGCGACGTGTTGTAGTTTGCTGGAAATGTAAATGTTTTTTTTCTGAATAAGGCTGGTTATTCATTTCTTTATAGTTAACGACCCCTGTATATATTTTTTCATCTTGATTACAGAGACGATTTTTATGTCTTTTCTTTCTTTTTATTAAAAGCTTTCTTTCAGACCTGTTTGATTTCCTATTCTAGTTGAGGCTCAAGGGGATAGGGAATTCTGTGCCAGGATTACTTGTCTCTCTACAGGGTAAATGACGGAGGGGGCAAAGAAAGAAGCAGGGAAAGTGAATTGTCCTCTCTGTTTTGTAATTCAAGCTGAGTTTAAGTATCAGTAATCTTCCAGGGTAACCCCAGAAGGGGAGCCTGGGATAGGTAAGCGGGAGAAAATGGGGACGAGAAACTGAATCTCTCTTGTGTGTTTCACACCGGGACTCGAAGCAACGGTAATGCTCCTATGTCCCAGGGCAGGAAGAATCTGTGGAGTAGAAGGAAGGGGAGGAAATTGGTTTATTCCCGCTTGGTTGTGAGACTCGCAGGGAATCTTGGTCTTGGGCTCCTCCAGCAAGTTTTGGGCGCGAACCAGATGTACTTCAGACCTGAAGTCCTGTTGGTGGCAGCGTTTACAGGATCTAAGCTGGAATTAAGCTTAGAGTCTTATGCAGGTACCCAACTTTTGGACGCTGAGGTTCAATTGACTTAACTACCTTATAACAGGGGCTAGATAAGACCACATGCCACCAATGCCACAGAAGCCCAGCTAGGCATTTATCTGTTGAATCCTGGGAAGGTGGGTGAGCGCTACACCAAGACAGCAAGGCGCCAAGTGGGAGGTAAGAGAGTTACCCTCCCTTCCCTGTATGATGCCGCTTCTCCTCTGCAGGAGGCTGGGGGCAGACACAGCAGACAGCACTGTCTCAGTTCTATTTCAGTGAAAAATCTCAAAACTTTCTTTGCAGACCATGTGGGTAGAAACATTTATTTTTAACATGACAGCTGAGATGACATATATCCACATGACTGGCGAATCTCAGGAATGTGGCTATGGGCCTCCACTTAACTGATCATATCTAAGTGGTGTAGCTGAACCTTACAGATAGCACCAAAGGGAACCAGCAGAGCATTGTTGTGCTCTTGCTTTTTACACCTGCGACATATCTGCTATAATAGCATCTTGCATATAAGGCAGAGGCTGGAATGTGGGCAGGACTTGGTACAGTACCTACCACCGTTTTTTCAAGTTAAAGCCAATATCCTAATTTCAAACTCTGAGGACAACAAAGAGGGGTGACAATAAGGAAACACTCTTTTTGCTACCTACCCTTTTCCCGAACAAGAAAGTGGCACTACGTCTCCCTTTTTTCTGAAAGGGGGATGGAAGGTGGAGAAGGGCAAGTTTTCCAGTTCACTACCTAACTCTTGTTCCCCCAACAAAATGCTTCACCTAATCTATCTAAGGTATTTCTATAGCCCTCGCATTGCCAGAGTATCTGAGTCACGTCACAAAACTTGCTGTGAAGCATGGAAGCCATATTATCCCCACTGTACAGAGGGGAAACTGAGGCATCAAGAGGCTAAGTGACTTGCACAAGGTCACACAGGAAGTCTGTGGTAGAACATAAAATTGAACCCAGCTCAAATCCTAGGCTAGTATCCTAACCACTGGAAAAAACTATCTGTCTCCAATATGCCACTCCTTATTCCACTGTGCCAGTTTTTACTTTGAATCTATGGCCAACATGCAGGTGAAGCAGACACATTGCTATCTGCAACCTTTTCACCAGAGATGGTCTATGTTTAGCTGATTTTTTATTTGTTTGGGTTTTTTTATGTTTTGGTTTTCTTAGATTTTTCATAAAATGAAAGTTCCATTTCAATTTTTTTACCCTTTTCTCTACCTTTTTTTTTTTTTTAAATAAAAAACCACTTTTCTCTCCCTTTTCCCATTGGAAAGGGCAATGAAAGTCAGTGACTTTTTAAGTCACACAGGTGCTTTTGAAAATGTTACCCATCCTAACTAGCAACTCTTTCTAGGCAGGCTGTGGACTCAAAGTGAGTTCAGCTGGACGACAGCAAAGACCCAGTGCAGTTAATTGGAATCACCTTTGGGGAATAACTCACTCCCAATCTTTGCTGCCCCAAAGAATTTCCACTCTCCTATTGGTTAGCAAAGCCTTCTTTTCACTGATTATCTGAACTGTCAGTCCTGAGTATTTCACTCCCTTCCCTCACAATTACATCACTGGGGTGTATAAAATCTGACCAGGTGGTGAGTGGAGTAAAGCAGTGTCTGGAGTACTAAAAAAGGACAGTGGGTCAGTCCTTGGAGAAGTGGGATTTGTTGGTGAGGTTTTTGTTTTTTTTTAATTGTTTATACAGTTTCTTGGTCAGGGCTTTGCACTTATGAGACTAAGAAACGTTTGTATGTGTAAATGTCTGTATTATGAAGATGTGGATAGGACAGGGGTTGGGAAGCTGGGTCTGGGAAACTTAATGCTCCCTGGCCTTAAGCCTCTTAGCTGATGACACAGGATCCCATTCCCTCTCCCTTTCTTTCACTCCCCTTCTCCACCCGCCCCCAGTTAGAGCTATTAAATGGCCTTCAGTAGTAGTGATACCTATTGCCTTTAATAGTTTCTCCAAAGAAAGAACTTCCAACCACTCTGTGCCATGAGAGAGAATCCTGCTTGCTTTCTCCTTAGTTGTAGCAGAACTGAAATATTTCTTGCTCTTTAAAAAAGCAGTGACAATGTATTCAGCTCACTATTCCTCGAAATATTCCTTGTTAATCCAATGAGGGCCCTGCCATTCCTTCTAGTCCTGCTTTGGAGTAGAACACCACTCTTGTCTTTAGGGTGCTGTAACTTTTCCTTAACTTGTAACTTCAGGCCTTGCTTTTTGCCCTTTCCAGGTATATCTGATTATACCATGGCTTCTAATGGAAAAGATATAACTATGGCATCCCCAGAGCATGGGGAGGAAGAGCAACAGGTAGGTGCTTCCCTCTTAACATTGCTGGCTCAACATGTATATATGAAAGATGGCTAGCTGTTATCTGGTAGCAGGTTTCACAGATGCACATCTTGGTGTCTAGAGATTTGTGCAGTTGCTCTTCCAGATGCTGCAAAATAGCCTGGTTTATAATGCTATTTGAAAGTCGTCTTGCCTTAGTTAACCTAGTGATGCAGTTTCAGTGCAACTTCAAAAGCAGCTGTTGGGGCTCTTCAGATTTTTGACCATTAAAGAATCCTTTGATTGGGGCTAACACATGAAGGGTATAACCACTTGGAAAAGTAAAGGTTCAGTCCCAGTATAGAACATTGCCTCCCTGACTCACTGTTCTGTCCCTTGCCTCACTAGAATGTCTTGAGGAGAATGGCCAGTCTACCTTTAGTCAACTCTGCCTGTGATCTGGCTGCCACTGCCTATGCTTCCACCAAGGAGAGCCATCCCTATGTGAGGTCCATCTGTGACATGGCAGAGAAGGGAGTGACCTCCATTACCAATGCTGCAGTTAGCAGTGCACAGCCAGTTGTAACTAAACTTGAACCTGAGGGTGAGTAAAGCATTTATGCACACCTTTCTGTTTGTGTGCTACAATTTCTCAACAGTAGGCTTTTAACACTCTGTTGGGAAGCTTCCATCCCTAAACTCAGGTCCATGAAGATCAGTACAGTAGAGGAGAAGCTGGCAGTGGGGTGGTGTGACTATAGAGGAATAATACAGTAGCTGATGCATGTCAGCTAACATCTGCTAGAGGCTAACACAAGGGCTTTGCTTTTCTTTACACTAATATTATTGCTGAACCTGCCCTCGCCTTCACTGTAGCTAGGAGGTAAGATTAGTGCTAAGCTCTTTCCCTTTAAGGAGCAACACCTTTGAAAGGTACCTAATTGCAAAATGAGATCTCCTCATTCTGCATCCAGAGAGGCTCAATTTAGGCTGTCACCAACAGAAGTTGGTCCAACAAAACATTACCTCACTCACCTGTCTAATATCTCTGGACCAACATGGCTACAACAACACTGCAGACAGATTACAATCACTAAACTTTTCTTAACTAGCTGCTTATCAGGCAATAGCTCAACAGCAATGGCTGCTCCCTGACTTGCTTCCTTCATGAGAACAGTTAGGTGGACTTAATACAGCCAAGGCATTGCAAAAACTTCTTGGTGCCTTCCAGAGGGATGTTTGATCAAAAAGCTTCAGAGCTGTAAGACTATGGGGTGAGATCATAAAAACCTTTCACTTGGAGAGGGAACCTGGAAAGTGATGCCTAGAATGCTTGGGTAAGAGACATTCTTCTGCAGTAAATATCTCAGACACTCTCCTCCCCCTCTATGCTAGTCATACCTATCTTAATTCAGTTGCCCCATTAGGATGCATGACAGGAAGCATGGAACTATTGACAGGACACTATTTTCATAGAAAATCTTTACAGAAAAGTTCATAACTTGGGGGAGGGAGGGAACCACCTTACTTGGGGGAAGGGGGAAATGTGTACCACTACAACGCAAACAGTTGCTTGCTGAACATATTGGAGAACTGAAGCTCTCATTACACATGTGAGCCAGGTTCTGTAAATAATACAGTAGCAAAATTGACCACTTAAGAAACTGAACTCCTGGTTTTTCTATAGTGACAACAGCAGAGGAGGTGTGTTTCTGAATGTAACTGACAAAGTGGAGGAGAATCTACCAGTCCTTCAACAGACTGCTGATGAGGTAACTTTCACCACCCGCTCACTAGACAAAACATCCATGCCTTTATGAAAGGGATGCCAATAATGGGATGCTTCCTCCAGCAGAGGAATACTCCGTACTAAAAGTGGTCAAGAGGCAGGAGCTAGTGTCTAAATATAACTCTGGTCTGATGCTTAACAGCAAGATGCAGTTCTTCCCCTGAAGATTTGACCTCTGGGGGCAGAGCAGGTGGTAATCCCTCCCCCAACCTCAATCTCTGGGTAAATGTGGTGGTATGACCCTGATTACTGTACAAATCTTTCTTGATCACTCTTCTCTAGCTACATCTGAGACACAGGAGCCGGCCTCTTTCCAGACTGACAGATGTCAAGGAGACCATGATCAGAGTGGTAGATATGACCAAAGAGGCTGTGCAGGACAGTATGAAGACCACCAAATCAGTGGTAACTGACAGCATGAGCACAGTTGTGGAATCAAGAATGGGCCAACTGGCCATAAGTGGAATGGAAGCAGTGCTGGAGAAATCTGAAGAGCTCTTGGATCACTATCTGCCCATGACAGAGGATGAACTAGGTCAGACCACATGAGTGACAGGTCTATTATCTTAAAGTTTAGGGTAATCCTCCATTTGGGTCAAACATCTCTCTAGGCTTCTCAGTCTTATCTGTCACCAAATGCAGGTTCATTTTACAGCCTTTCCATATCTTAACCCTCAGTCTCAGCTTTCAGTTGGTGGGCATTGTAAAATGATATAAGCAACAAGTGGGGACAAGGTGGTACTAAAGGAATTATGGGCATGACTATTCATTAGTCAGTCACTACTAAGATTTTGCATACTTTGATGATGCGGTGTGTGTGTGTGGTGTGTTTTTTTTTTTTTTTTTTTTTTTCTTTTTTTGTTTGTTCTAAGGCTGAAGCTACCTCTGTGGTACTTGATAGGTGCAAGACAAATGCTCCTTACAAGGGAGCTTAAGATTTAGCAGACCAGTATGGCTTGTACTCATTTCACAATCTCTTCACCTGAGAGAGTGAACAACCTGAACTCTCTTCCCTCTAGCTGAACTTGCTGAACCTGTGGAAGGGGCTGAAGTGTCTTCATCACAACCACAAGAGCATCGGAGTTACTTCGTGTGTTTAGGTTCCCTGTCAACCACACTTCGCCAGCGTGCCTACCGCTACTCCCTGAACAAGATGAGACATACCAGTCAAAGTATCAGAGAGGCTCTTTGCCAGCTTCATGAAACCATGGGACTGGTAGGAACTCAACTATCTCTTCAAACTGATGCCCTTCAGGGCAGGGAACACTCGCACCACACGTGTATAGAATGTGGTACAGTGAGGCTTAGGCCTCCATTCATAGTTGTGCTGTATAACTAGACCCTTCTACTCTGAGGCATTGAGCATACCACACTGTGGGGTGAAGGCATGTCAAAGAGTAGAACTAGAATAACTGATGTGTAAAGGTCTCATCTCTGGATATGCTTAATCCACTTCTAGATTGAATACCTTAAGCAAGGTGTCTCTCTTCAAGAAGTCCAGGAGATGTTCCATCACATATGGCTGAGCTGGAATAGAGAGCAGCCAAAAAACAGTGACCTCAAGGAGAAGGCAAAACCAGAGGTATATACATTTGGGTGTGTGCATGGAGGGGGTGGGGCTGGGTCAGCTCCGGTGTGAGATATTAGCAATTCTTCTGGGCCTTGCAGGGTGGAATCTTTCATAAGTAGCTCAGACTCAGGTGATCTTAGTCTTATTACAAAAAGTTGTTCCCTTTTTTGACTTGTTCCCTAAAGTGATGTCACACCAGCAAGGTCTGTGCCCAAGAATCACAGTGGCTTTAGATTAATGCTTACTACTCTTTAAACCTCTGCACAGCCAGAAAACTGACTGTAGATCATGGGTTTCAGTGGTTGCAAACCCTGTTAATTTGGCTTAGCTCTCCTCTGACCTACCTTACGTGGATTATTGCCTCTGTTAGCCTCCATTGTCACAGTGGCTTCTCTTAAGGAAGGCACAACTTGGCCTTTTTATGTATCCTGAAAGAGCATGGCATGCCCATTGCAGACCTTGTTGGTGCCATGGTCCTTCTATCAAACCTCCTTGACTGCCAGTAGTACCTTGCAGCATAACTTGCTGCCTTGCAACATCACTGAGGCAGTGGCAAGTTTGATCCTTATTGTGTTTTGAACATAGAATTAAACTCCTGTTTCTCCAACAGATGGAGTCTGAGACTTTGGC
>NC_133769.1:120534233-120556593 GCF_003597395.2 Chelonoidis abingdonii
GGGAGAAAGTGACCAAGGAGGAGGAACATATGAATGAGCTGCTGGAGTATGTGGTGTACAGTACACCTCTCTGTTGGTTTGTGGGACCCTTCAGTGCTTTAAGAGATAGAACACAAGCAGACTCCACAGAAACTGCAGAATATGGATAAGAAGGAGCACATAACAAGTGACACTGCAGAAGTTTGGAAACTGTTACAGGACAGGACTTCTTGGTGGAGCTAATTTATTTGTAGAACTGTCAAGTGCGTCAAACGAAAGCTTTGATCTTTGAGAACTCAGTTCTGAGATTAGAGCTGAGTTTCAGAATAGCCTGGAAGTAAGTAAATAAATCGGGTTCTTTGAAAGTCCCTTTGGAATCATTTAAATACAGGCTGCAGGAAGTAAAAGGAAACTAAAAAGTCTGACCCTGAGCAAGATTTTTTGGTTACATGTGTGGCAAACAGAATCAATTTAAAACAGGGAGGTTAATAGAAGATTAGGAATTTTAGTAGCTAGCAAACAGAAAGTGCCATTGTGTAGTTCTTTACATAAGAACATAGGAACGGCCATACTGGGTCAGACCAAAGGTCCATCTAGCCCAGTGTCCTGTCTTCCGACAGTGGCCAATGTCAGGTGCCCCAGAGGGAATGAACAGAACAGGTAATCACCAAGTGATCCATCCCCTGTTGCCCATTCCCAGCTTCTAGCAAACAGAGGCTAGGGACACCATCCCTGTCCTTCCTGGCTAATAGTCAATGATGGACCTATCCTCCATGAATTTATCGTGTTCTTTTTTGAACCCTGTTTTGTCCCCCACCCACCCCAGTAGCCAGGCCATCTAAAGAGGTGCATGAGTTTGCTAAGGAACCTGAATTTTTCAGCACAGGTAACAGAGGTTCAATTTGACACAGGATGAAGAATCCTCACTAGAGCTCGGTAAAATATTTTTTAATCACAAATTTGCCAAAAAATGCATTTTTCAGAACACAGAAGTTATTTGCAAACTCAAGTAAAAAATGGGGGAAAGAAATTGAAAAAGTCAAAAGTTGGTTTTGGTCATTTCAAAATGAAATGTTTTGACTTTTCATTTCCAATAGTTTCGTTTTGAACATCTGGAAATGGAACACTTTATTTTTTTTTCATTTTGAAATGGTGTTTCTTTTCAAAATTTATCTAGATTTAAAAAAAGGGAGGGGGTAAAAAGCACCCAAAACCTACATGAAATGAAAAACTGAAAAAAAATCATTTAGGGTCAAGTGAATTGTTTTGTTTGGTTTGAAACACATTTGCTCATTTATTCCATTTTGATGAGGAAAAACTGAAAAATAAAATGAGTTTTGATTTGAACTGATTGTTTTTAATTTTATTTTTTGATCAGCCCTTGAAATGAAAAATTCATTATTAGCTCAGTCCTCGTCCGCACGCTTTTACTTTAATGGTGCATGACAATGTTCAGTGGAAAAGGTGGCAGCATCTCAGAATCTCAATCTAGCTGCCCATTTGGGATAAACATTTGGAAGGGAAGGAGATAGTGTAACACTGACAAACCCGTCAGCAGGATTGAACTGGGGATCTGTGGAGCTTAGTGCATAAGCCTCTACTGCATGAGCTAAAAGCCAACTGCCTATTAGCTTAGGCTGTAGAGCAGACTCCTTAATTGCTCTCTCTTGAAGTGGTCTCAGTGCGACTCACTGAGACAGAACACCACACCCAGAAGAAATGTGGGTTACAATAGCACTAACATAAAAAGACTACAAGGGTGGGCATTAAGAGGGATTCAGCACTGGTTAGGGTATCAAAATTACACTAAAGAATCTCAGTTGCTTCTGGTTTATCCATGACTCTTTTGCTGCCCCAACTAACTGCACCAGAACCTCATACCTCTTCAAAAATATCACAAGTAATGCCACAAAGTGGTTTGTGCCACAAGGCTGTACTGTAAGTGAGCAAGAAGGAATCCAATGGGAAATTGTATTTTCGTGCGATCATGCTCATTTTACAAATGTTTACGATTTCCTTGATATTATCTGTATTGAAGGCATAGAAACTGTCAATGGAGAGGAGAGGCCTTTTCCTTAAGTATTACAAAATGCAGCCAGAAAGAACATTTGAAGAAATGCAGCTTCATATGTTTAGAATGAGCAGTAAAATACTTCCAAATTCAGTTACTTGGAGAACTTTGTGCCTTGCGAGTTATATGATAAAGCGGCCTCATTCTGGCAGAACCCCAAAACAGTCAGGGTGCATCAGAGGTCCTGTCGAGACTTACATTTCTGTGTTTCTTGCATTATCTGGAGTGGCTGGTCTTCAAGTGCTAATGGAGCTAAGCTCTATCAATATAATGTGACAACAGATTATGGAAAAAACCTTAAAACATGAAAAAAACAAAATGGATGCACAGGCACTGCCTGCCTCTGCAGAGAGCCTGACACAGGAGCTCAGAGAGGCGTGAACTGCCCATTCATCAAAGTGGGGTAACTCCGATGCCAAGTGATGGTGATATACATGTTAGATTTTTAACTATTTCACTGCTGATCAAAGTAAGCAAGAAAAGAGAAGGAGGATTGGAGATCTGCCCGGTGTTACATCTCATTTTCATGGTGAGAGTGGATGTCATTAGGGAACTATTCACACTCCCATGGCCAATATCTGACCCTTGGGCTAAAAGACCAGATGCCACCAACCCACAGAGCCCAGCTAGGCATTTACCTGTTGAAATCCTGGGAAGGTGGGTGGGCGCACACCAAGAACAGCGAGGGCCAGTGGAGGGTAAAGAGTTACCTCCCTTGGTATGGTATGGATGCCGCTTCTCCATCTGAAGGAGGCTGGAGGCAGACACAGGCAGACATCACTGTCTCAGTTCATCTATTCAGTGGATAATCTCAAGCTTTTCTTTGCAGCCATGTGGGGTAGAAACATTTATTTTTAAATGACAGTTGAGATTGACATAATGACATGACTGGGATCCAGGCATGTGGCTATTGTGCCTCCATCTTAATCTGGTCATATCCAGTGGTGTAGCTGAACCTTACAGACAGCCCAAAGGGGAACCCAGCAGAGCATGTGTGCTCATTGTTTTTTACACCTGCACAATCTGCTATAAGTAGCATCTCATATAAGCAGAGCTTGGATTGTGGGCAGGACTTGGCACAGTACCACCACCTTTTTTCCAGTTCAAGCCAATTCCAATTCAAACTCTGAGGGACAACAATGAAGGGGTGACAAAAGGATAAACACTCTTTTCTCCCACTTCCCTGAAACAGAAAAGAGCACACGTTCCTTTTTTTCTGAAAGGGGGATGAAGGTGGAGAAGGGCAAGATCTTCCAGTTACCCTACCTAACTCTTGTTCCCCAACAAAATGCTTCACTATCTATCTAAGGTATTTATATAGCCCTGATTGTCAGAGTATCTGAGCACCTCACAAAACTTCTATGAAGCATGGAAGCCATATTATCCCCACTGTACAGAGGGGAAACTGAGGCATCAAGAGGCTAAGTGACTTGCACAAGGTCACACAGGAAGTCTGTGGTAGAACATAAAATTGAACCCAGCTCAAATCCTAGGCTAGTATCCTAACCACTGGAAAAAACTATCTGTCTCCAATATGCCACTCCTTGTTCCACTGTGCCAGTTTTTACTTTGAAACTATGGCCAACATGCAGGTGAAGCAGACACATTGCTATCTGCAACCTTTTTTTCCACCAGAGATGGTCTATGTTTGGCTGATTTTTTATTTTGTTTGGGTTTTTTATGTTTTGGTTTTTTTAGATTTTTTCATAAAATGAAAAGTTCTGTTTTCAATTTTTTATCCTTTTATCTACCTTTTTTTAAAAAAAAAACAAAACACTTTTCTCTCCCTTTTCCCATTAGAAAGGGCAATGAAAGTCAATGACTTTTAAGTCACACAGGTGTTTTTGAAAATGTTACCCATCCTAACTAGCAACTCTTTCTAGGCAGGCTGTGGACTCAAAGTGAGTTCAGCTGGATGACAGCAAAGACCCAGTGCAGTTAATTGGAATCACCTTTGGGGAAATAACTCACTCCCAATCTTTGCAGTCCCCAAGGAATTTCCACTCTCCTATTGGTTAGCAAAGCCTTCTTTTTCACTGATTACCTGAACTGTCAGTCCTGAGTATTTCACTCCCTTCCCTCACAATTACATCACTGGGGTGTATAAAATCTGACCAGGTGGTGAGTGGAGTAAAGCAGTGTCTGGAGTACTGAGAAAGGACAGTGGGTCAGTCCTTGGAGGAGTGGGATTTGTTGGTGAGGTTTTTGTTTTTTTTTAAATTGTTTATATGGCTTCTTGGTCAGGGCTTTGCACTTATGAGACTAAGAAATATTTGTATGTGTAAGTGTCTGTATTATGAAGATGTGGATAGGACAGGGGTTGGGAAGCTGGGTCTGGGAAACTTAATGCTCCCTGGCCTTAAGCCTCTTAGCTGATGACACAGGCTCTCCAATCTCTCTCTTTCCTTCTCCTGCCCGTTAGAGCTATTAAATGGCCTTTAGTCATAGTGACACCTATTGCCTATAATAGATTCTCCAAACAAACAACTTTCAACCACTCTGTGCCATGAGAGAGAGAATCCTGCTTGGTTTTCCTTAACTGTAGGAGAACTGAAATATTTCTTGCTTCTAAAACAGCAGTGACAATGTATCTAGCTCACCATTCCTCTAAATATTCCTTGTTAATCTGAGGGCCCTGCCATTCCTTCTAGTCCTGCTTTGGAGTAGAACACCACTCTTGTCTTTAGGGTGCTGTAACTTTTCCTAACCTCTTGTCCTTCAGGCTTTGCTTCTTGCCCTTTTCAGGTATATCTGATTATACCATGGCTTCTAATGGAAAAGACACAACTATTGCATCCCCAGAGCATGGGGAGGAAGAGCAACCAGGTAGGTGCTCCCTCTTAAGCATTGCTGGTTCAACATGTGTATATGAAAGATGGCTGGCTGTTATCTGGTAGCAGGCTTCAGAGATGCATATCTTGGTGTTGAGAGATTTGTGCAGTGATCTTCCAGATGCTGCAAAATAGCCTGGTTTATAATGATATTAAAGTCTTCTTGCCTTAATACTGAAACTGGATTGCTAGGTTAACTAATTTCAAAAGCAGCTGTTGGGGCTCCTTGGATTTTTTGACCATTAAAGAATCCTTTACTTGGAGCTAACACATCAAGGGTATAACCACTCGAAAAAGTAAAGGTTCAGCCCCTGCATAGAACATTGCCTCCCTGACTCACTGTTCTGTCCCTTGCCTCACTAGAATGTCTTGAGGAGGGTGGCCAGTCTACCTTTAGTCAACTCTGCCTGTGATCTGGCTGCCACTGCCTATGCTTCCACCAAGGAGAGCCACCCTTATGTGAAGTCCATCTGTGACATGGCAGAGAAGGGAGTGACCTCCATAACCAGTGCTGCAGTTAGCAGTGTACAGCCAGTTGTAACTAAACTTGAACTGGAGTGTGAGTAAAGCATTTATGCACACCTTTCTGTTTGTGTGGTACAATTTCTCAACAGTAGGCTCTTAACACCCTTTGGGGAAGCTTCCATCTTTAAAACTCAGGTGCATGAAGATCAGTACTGGAGGAGAACCTGGCAGTGGGGGTGGTGTGACTATAGAGGAATAATACAGTAGCCCATGCATATCGGTTAACATCTGCTAGAGGCTAACAAAGGGCTTTGCTTACACTAATCACTATTGCTGAACCTGCCCTCACCTTCACTGTAGCTAGGAGGTAAGATTAGTGCTAAGCTCTTTCCCTTTAAGGAGCAACACCCTTTGAAAGTTACCTAATTGCAGAATGAGATCTCCTCATTCTGCATCCAGAGACCCTCAAAATCTAGGCTGTCACCAACAGAAGTTGGTCCAACAAAATATTACCTCACTCTCACCTTGTCTAATATCTCTGGACCAACATGGCTACAACAACACTGCAGACAGATTACAATCGCTAAACTTTTTTCTTAACTAGCTGCTTATCAGGCAATAGTTCAACAGCAATGGCTGCTCCCTGACTTGCTTCCTTCATGAGAACAGTTAGGTGGACTTATTGCAGCCAAGGCATTGCAAAAACTTCTTGGTGCCTTCCAGAGGGATGTTTGATCAAAAAGTTTCAGAGCTGTAAGACTATGGGGTGAGATCATAAAAACCTCTCACTTGGAGAGGAAGCCTGGAAAGTGATGCCTAGAATGCTTGGGTAAGAGACAATTCTGCAGTAAGTATAGATGTGAGGGGAGTCTTCAGATGCTAGTCATACCTATCTTAAGTCAGTTGCCCCATTAGGATGCATGGGAGGAAACATGGAACTATGAACTATTGAAGGGGACACTCTTTTTCATGGAAAATCTTTACAGAAGAGCTCATAACTTGGGGAGAGGGAGGGTACCACCTTACATGGGGAAGGAAGGGGGAAATGTGCAGCACCTACAACCCAGAACATTTGCTGCCTTAACATATTGGAGAACTGATGCGCTCATTACAGATGTGAGCAAGATTCTGTAAATATTACAATAGCAAGATTGACCACTTAAGAAACTGAATGCTGGTTTTTCTATAGTGACAACAGCGGAGGAGGGTGTTTCTGAAGTACCTGACAAAGTGGAGGAGAATCTACTAGTCCTTCAACAGACTGCTGATGAGGTAACTTTCACCACCCTCTCAGAAAGGCATGATGTTTTGTCTAGTGAAAGGGATGCCAATAATGGGATGCTTCCTCCAGCAGAGGAACACTCCATACTAAAAGTGGTCAAGAGGCAGGAGCTAGTGTCTAAATATAACTCTGGTCTGATGCTTAACAGCAAGATGCAGTTCTTCCCCTGAAGATTTGACCTCTGGGGCAGGGCAGAGCAGGTGGTAATCCCCTCCCCCAACCTCAATCTCTGGGTAAATGTACAGTAATTCAGAGTGATTCCACCACAATAACTTGCTTGATCACTCTTCTCTAGCCTACATCTGAGACACAGGAGCTGGCCTCTCCCAGACTGACAGATGTCAAGGAGACCATGATCAGAGTGGTAGATATGACCAAAGAGGCTGTGCAGGACAGTATGAAGACCACCAAATCAGTGGTAACTGACAGCATGAGCACAGTTGTGGAATCAAGAATGGGCCAACTGGCCATAAGTGGAATGGAAGCAGTGCTGGAGAAATCTGAAGAGCTCTTGGATCACTATCTGCCCATGACAGAGGATGAACTAGGTCAGACCACATGAGTGAGAGGTCTATTATCTTAAAGTTTAGGGTAATCCTCCCTTTGGGCCAAACGTCTCTCTAGGCTTCTCAGTCTTATCTGTCACCAAATGCAGGTTCATTCTACAGCCTTTCCAATCTTAACCCTCAGTCTCAGCTTTCAGTTGTTGCTCAAATCCTTTTTCATGCCCACCAAGTGGGGACAGGGTGGTACTAAAGGAATTATAGGCATGACTATTCATTAGTCATGACTAAGATTTAGCATATTTTGATGCTGTGGATGTGGGTTTGTGTTAAGGTTGAAGCTACCTGTGTGGCACTTGATGGGTGCTAAGACAAATGCTTGTTACAAGGGAGCTTAAGGTTTAGCAGACCAGTATGGCTTGTACTTCTTTCACAATCTCCTCACCTGAGAGGGTGAACAACCTGAACTCTCTTCCCTCTAGCTGAACTTGCTGAAGCTGTGGAAGGGGCTGAAGTGTCTTCATCACAACCACAAGAGCATCGGAGTTACTTCGTGCGTTTAGGTTCCCTGTCAACCAAACTTCGCCAACGTGCCTACCGCTACTCCCTGAACAAGATGAGACATACCAGTCAAAGCATCAGAGAGGCTCTTTGCCAGCTTCATGAAACCATGGGACTGGTAGGAACTCAACTATCTCTTCAAACTGATGCCCTTCAGGGTAGGGGAACACTAGTACCACACATGTATAGAATGTGGTACATGAGGCTTAGGCCTCATTCATAGTTGTGCTGTGTAACTAGACCCTTCTACTCTTGCTGCATTGAGCATACCACACTGTGGGGTGAAGGCATGTCAAAGAGTAGAACTAGAATAACTGATGTGCAAAGGTCTCATCTCTGGATATGCTTAATCCACTTCTAGATTGAATACCTTAAGCAAGGTGTGTCTCTTCAAGAAGTCCAGGAGAAGTTCCATCACATATGGCTGAGCTGGAATAGAGAGCAGCCAAAAAGCAGTGACCTCAAGGATTTGGCAAAACCAGAGGTATGTACATTTGGGTGTGTGCATGGAGGGGGCGGGGCAGGGTCAGCTCCGTTGTGAGACATTAGCAATTATTCTGGGCCTTGCAGGGTGGCATCTTTGGATAAGTAGCTCAAACTCGGGTCACCTTAGTTGTTCCCTTTTTTGAGTTGTTCCCTAAAGTGATGTCACACCAGCACGGTCTGTGCCCAAGGAGCATAATCTCATTTTGATGCATGCTTCCTACTCTCTAAACCTCTGCACAGCCTGAAAACTGACTGTAGATCATGGGTTTCAGTGGTTGCAAACCCTGTTAATTTGGCTTAGCTCTCTTCTGACCTACCTTACATGGCTTATTGCCTCTATTAGCCTCCATTGTCACAAGTGGCTTCTCTTAGGGAAGGCACAACTTGGCCTCCTTTACGTATCCTGAAAGAGCATGGCACACCCATTGCAGACCTTGTTGGTGCCATGGTCCTTCCATCAGACTACCGTGATGGCAGCGTACTTGCTACTGCCACTGCCTCAGTGATCTTGTAAGGCAGCAAGTTTGATCCTTATTGTGTTTTGAACATAGAATTAAACTCCTGTTTCTCCAACAGATGGAGTCTGAGACTTTGGCCATATCCCGCAGCATTATCCAGCAGCTGCAGGATGCCTGCTGGATGCTAGTATCCAGCATTCAAGGTCTCCCCACCAGCTTTCAGGATAAGGTGAAGCAGATGTATCGCAACATGGAAGAGCTTCATGCATCCTTCTCCACTGCCCACTCCTTCCAGGATCTCTCCAGCAGCCTCGTAACCCAGAGCCAGGAGATGGTGACCAAGGCCCAGGAATATGTAGATGAGCTGATGACATACATGATGGAGAATACTCCTCTGTCTTGGGTGGTGGGACCATTCATCCCATCTGGTAAGGTGTCGGCAGATGCCATTGAACCACAAAACCAAGAAAATGAGGCTGAGGAAGCCTCCAAGTCTAAGGAGGCCCTGTGACCTAGAAACCTGACACTTCAACTTCTAAAGAAGAAGGCAAACTCATTCAGTCTTCCTTCTGACTTCACGTGTACTAGCATACTTCAGGAAAGACACCAGTGGCTAGTACTCTTATGCACTGTGCCTAAATCTCTTTCCCAATTTCTGGAGGTGTTGTGTGACTGCTATAATGTAGATCACTTCTCAGCTCAGATACTACTTGTTTGTGTTATCACTGTCCGTCTTCAAAATAAAATGTCACTTCATTTGAACGAAGGTCCAATCTGCTCTTTCTAAGAGGTGACTTCCAGGTGTCTAATAGACATCTGCCTGCCATTAGTCATGCTATAGGTAGCCTTGTATGCCAGTAGTTGCTGCTACTGGCATTAGTGTGTAGACACTTAGAAGCCTGGGAAGCTTACCCCATATACCATAGAACCAAATGTAGAGCCTTAATTTCTAAGTAGTTCTAGATCAACTACTGTAACTAGAAACTAAAGCATGTTTACAAGTCTAACTGAGAACAGAAATAAGTGCTGCTTTCATGGCTGTGGTAGAATTGCACTTGGTATTTCAGGTTGCTTTTCAGAAGTTGCTAACAGTGCAGTTGGTCAAAATTCCTACCACTATCTAGCCAACCTGGGCTAGACAGTACCTGGGTTGCTCAGTCCTGGCGCCTGCCCCCAGGGGAGAGAAGGCTTGGGATTCCTTTGCCTAGTTCAAAATAGAGCTGTCCCTAGAGGGGCTCTAGGGCATAAATGCCACAGCCTCTGAAATATTGGTTATTTGGGTGGGTGTGTAATTTCAACCACCTATAAAATCACTTAGAGTCTGTATCAAGGCTGCATATTTCCATACTTCACAGCTGGAAATGTGAAGGGTAGAGATTGCATCTACAACCTTCTTAAATCCACCTCATAGGGTGACAAATATCAAGGGTAGCAGTGTTTGGTTTTCTGGGTACAGACTCCCTGGTGGTACCTTAAAGGCAACATTTATTTGGGCACAAGCTTTTGTGGGTCAAGGACCATTTCAGATGCATCCTCAACCCTTTTTGTCATCAAAGGGCGAGTAATTCAGCTTTTCCCACAGCCTCAGACCTACCTGTGAAATAAGAGGCATCAATCACTTGGATGGAAAATACAAAGCAAATTACACACAGTACAGTAAGCTTTTGACTTTCAAAAGAAGTTGGGACAGCGCCCATAATACAGAGGATATGGATTCTGTTTAGGCACCACATACCTCTAAGCACAAGGGCACTCAATGTTTTTGCTTTTCTAGGGTATTTTAGGCATTGCAGGACCGCCCTGAGACCACTTTCATTTACAAGTGGTATCAGCACTACAGTGCTGATACCACAAGTCTCATTTTCAATGAGTGACATTGCTGTCATATGGGTCTTGCAGAGCAGTGTTTAAAAACATTTAAAATAAAACTGGGCTGCTCTGAACTCAAGTGCTTTAAAATAAAACCCAGCCCAAGCTTGAATGTGTTATGATAGGTGGTAATATGCTATGTCCTAAATTCTTCCCAGCCCTGCTACTCCCGTAAGGCATTTCTATGCTTTTGTGTCTCTGTAAAAGAGCCACTTGAAGAATGGGGATAGATTCTCTGTAATCATGCAGTAATTTGAAATACTTATGCAGTAACTCGCACAAGGGGGCCCAGTTCCAGCAGGATAGTGCACAGAGGCCTCAGCTGCAACTATTACAGCTGTGAACATCCTAATGTGCACAAGTGCTAAAGTTTGCACAATGTAGCTGTATCCAAAGTCAACAGGAGAGAAGCTGTTCCAGATGCATTTTTCTAAGCCACTCTTTCTACAGAGGGAAAACTGATCTAGTGGTTCTGGAATACTTACATTCTATGAAAGTCACTGTGAATGCCTTGCCTACACTAGAAAGGGAGATGCAGTTTATTCCAGCAAAAGTTTGTTGCCAGTATCATTTGACTTCAGCAAATGAAAGAAGTAAAGTTGTCAATTAATTGCAGTTAACTCGCTCAATTAAATCATGATTAACAATGCAATTAAGCACATTTTTAAACAATAGAATACCAATTAAATATTTTTGGATGTCTTAAATTTTCAAATAGATTTCTATTACAATACAATCAGTACACTGCTCACTTTATATATATATATATTTTCTTACAAACTGGACTGTAAAAAGATAAATAGTATTTTTCAATTCACCTACAAGTACTGCACTACAGTCTCTATCAGGAAAGTGCAACTTACAAATGTAGACTTTTGGGGAGAGGGGGTTACATAATTGTTCTCAATAAAAAAAGTAAAACTTTAGAACCTTCATGTCCACTCAGTCCTTCTTCTTATTCTGCCAATTGGTAAGGCACACAACTTTGTTTACATTTACAGGAGATGCTGCTGCCTGCTGCTTATTTATGATGTCACCTGAAAGTGAGAACAGGTGTTTATATAGCACTTTTGTAGCTGGTGTTGCAAGGTATTTATATTCCAGATATGCCCCTTCATGCTTTGGCCACCATTCCAGAGGATATGTTTTTATGCTGATGATTGTTTAAAAAATAATGCATTACTTAAATTTGTGACTGAACTCCTTGCGGGAGGACTGTATATCTTCAGCTCTGTTTTACCTTCATTCTGCCATATATTTCATGATGTTAGCAGTCTTAGATGGTGACCCAGCATGTTTTAAGAACACTTTCATTGCAGATTTGACAAAATGCAAAGAGGGTACCAATGTTAGATTTCTAAAAATAGCTACAGCACTTAACCCAAGGTTTAAGAATCAGAAATGCCTTCCAAAATCTTTGAGGGACTAGGTGGGGTGCATGATTTCAGAAATCTTACAAGAGCAACACACCGAGCCAGAAACTACAGAACCCAAACCACCAAAAAGGAAAATCAACCTTCTTCTAGAAAAAGTTTGAGTTTAGGTTGGACCTATGTAACCTAATGCATATTAGTTAAGTGATCTAAACTCAGCTATTTTCCTAGTGCAGACCTGGGACAACATCCTTAACATATTAGCTGGTCAATTTCTAGCCTAGGCTCCTGTATCTATATTAAGAAAAAAAGGTTGGCTTTAGCTACCATGGTGTAGCTAAGTCTGAAGTAAATTCAAAACTTTCCCTAGTTAAGGCAAACCCTATCCTGCAAATTGTATCCAAGTTTGTTTGTCTGAGCGATTGGCTGAAGTAGGACTGCAGCGGACTTGTAGGACAAAGATTTACATTGTTTTTATTTTCAATGCAGTTTTTTTTGTACATAATTCTACATTTGTAAATTCAACTGTCATGATAAAGAGATTGCACTACAGTACTTGTATGAGGTGAATTGAAAAATACTATTTTTGTTCTTTACAGTGCAAATATTTGTAATAAAACTATAAAAGTGAGTACTATACACTTTGTATTCTGTTGTAATTGAAATCAATATATTGAAAATGTAGAAAACATCAAAAATATTTAAATAAATTGTATTCCATTACTGTTTAACACAATTGCAATATTTTTTTAATCACACGATTAATTGTGATTCATTTTTTTAAAATGCTTGACAGCCCTAGAAGTAAGCTCAGGCGCCCCCAGCCAGCCTCACCTGAGGCCAGCCAGGAGCACTCACGGGCTCATGACAAGGACAGCTAGCAGTCCTACTACACCATCTGCCACCAAGGAGGGGAGAGGAGCGGATACTGCTCTTCACTGCCGCAGCATTGTGTCTACCAGCAGCATGCAGTAGACATAGGGTGACATTCAAAGAAGTCAAGAAATGATTTCTTTCCCTTTTCTTTCACATGGGGGGGAGGGAGTAAATTGTCGAGCTATACCCTGAACCGTGCCGGACAATGTGTTTGAACCTACAGGCATTGGGACCTCAGCCAAGAATGTAAATATTTTTTGGAGACTGCTGTGGACTGTGGGATAGCTGGAGACCTCAGCACCCGCTCCCTCCCTCCATGAGCGTCCATTTGATTCTTTGGCTTTCTGTTACGCAGCACTGTGCTGTGGACTCTGTATCATGGCCTGGAGATTTTTTTTTTTCAAATGCTCTGATAGAACAGATTTGTCTCCCCATATAGCGGTCAGATCCAGTATCTCCCTTACGGTCCATGCTGGAGCTTTTTTTGGATTTGGGACTGCATCGCCACCAGTGCTGATCAGAGCTCCACGTTGGGCAAACAGGAAAAGTAATTCAAAAGTTCGCGGGCTTTTCCTGTTTATCTGGCCACTGCATCCGAGTTCAGATTGCTGTCCAGAGCGGTCACAGTGGTGCACTGTGGGATACCACCCGGAGGCCAATACTGTCGATTTGCGGCCACACTAACCCTAATCTAATATAGTAACACCGATTTTAGTGCTACTCCTCTCATTGGGGAGGAGTACACAAACCGATTTAAAGAGCCCTTTATATCGATATAACGGGCCTCGTAGTGTGGACAGGTACAGCGTTAAATCGGTTTAATGCTGCTAAAATCGGTTTAAACACGTAGTGTAGACCAGGCCTCAGTGTCTAGTCTGTGTTAGCAAGGAAAAAAGAGCTTCTCCTAATTAGCAATAGTTGCTAGTCAGGGTGCAGCATCCTAGAAGAGTCCAGTTGAATGAAAGACTAGTGCCAGTCAAAGAAATAGATAGGCTACCTCATACATTATTTTAATTAACTGTCTTTCTCTTTCAGGTCTCCAAGATTTTGGAGTAACTTTTTGTGGTGAGACTAACTTTGGGGGTTGGTAAGTATGTTTCTATTTTCCCTTTCTCTCCCCACACCCACCCCATCCCTGTGTTAGCTTCCTTGAGAGAGAGTATTTTATATCAAATATTTTGATCTCCTCCTAATCTAAAGTACAGTACTCACCATTTCTTTTAGGCAATACAGTTTCAGATTTCTCACATTTCTATATTCCATAAATTAAAGGGGTTACGATGTTTGAATTTTCATAACAAGAAATTGTTGATTTTCTTCCATTTTAGTGTATATCTGTGTTCTGGGGTGCTCCTTTTATTATTGTTCTTGGAGGGGGCGGCTGTAAGTTAACTTTCTCTCTGAATGTTGTGTGAAATCTTTGTCTTGCTACAGGTCTGAAGCGAAATGGGAAGATCTAAAACTAGCTCAGACTACAGCTATTGCTAATATCAAAAGATAGAGGAGAAAAATGGTTATTGCCATGTGTTGCTTTGCTATTTATGTCTACTGTAATTGTATTTGGACTTCCTGGGTGTGGCCTCTAACTATGTGGCTTGAACAGGGAGTTGAAATGAAGGTGGATTTTATTGGTTTGTCCATCTGTCCACTAATCCCAATCCTGGACTCTTGTCAAGCCTGCCTCACAACCTTTAAGAGCTGGTTGTTGTTGTTTCTTGTGTATTTAAAAAACACATTTGGATGTGATGCATCTCCCCTTTTTATTCTTTTGTCTGCTTTAGATCCTAGTTGTAGTAGCTTCTTGTCAGAAGGGTACAGTTGGGACTTGCTTTCTATGAAATGCAGTGATAGAAAGCATGTAATGTTCTTGTGCTGCAGTGTTCTCTTTGTATGGTGCTGGGTTACTGCTTACTCTGCCGTTTGGACCTACAATAATTTTTCTTGCTTTTCAGTTTCATCTGACTGGAACACCTCTTCAAAAGCCAAATAAGAAATCAAAGTAGGTAAGTGCCTTCAGTAGAAATTTAGACTTCTGCAAGTAAATTACTGATCTTAACTCTTGGCTGTTAGCCACCCGTTGATTGTTCTACTCAGTATCATTACTTTCTAGAAATCAGTCACATTATACAGTCCTTGTTATTGCTGTAGTGGCTTCAGAAAAATCTAGAGCTGGTCAGAGAATGACAGTTCAGCCTCACGAAAACTTTCGAGGTTTCAGTATTTGTTTTTCTCCTACATTAGAATGAAAACAAAACTTTGGAACGCTTTTCCAAAATAGAATTGTGTTAAAAATGTATCTTACAATCAGAAAGCTCAGTTTCTCTCTCTCTCTCTCTCTCTCTCACTCGTCAGAAGTGACCAGGGAGCCCTGGATATGAGGCCTTCTCATGAGAAACTTTAATGAAACCGCTAAGTTTCTGTGGAATGTTCTGGCTTTGATTAAATAGCATATTGAGGTGAAATTACATTTAGTTGAAAATGTTCCCATTAGCTCTAGAAAAAACATGAAAGGCTGTGTGACAGACCCAGGCCAGTGGGGTACAGGAGTCTGGTCGGTAGAGGGCAAACTATTACTGGTCACTCATGAGGATAGAAGTAGAGGGCCAGCCCGGTTTTCCCCAAACCTCTCAACTCCTGATCAACCAGGACAGAAGTTGACCCAGACGTGTGGGAAGATCACTGGGTGAGCAAATCTGCCAATAAGCACAGGACCCAACAAGTAGAGGAGGAACTTGTCACAACTGGTGTCAGGGTGGGATCTGTTGCAACAGCCACGGCAGAAGAAGAATGATGAAAAAAACACAAAAAATTGATAGGTTTATTTTTTTTTCAACCAACAATGGATGACTTAGTCGAGGTGACAAGACACGGCGCCGGCAAAGGCACCTGTGGCAGGCAGCCCCAACAGAGGCAGTTGGCTCAAGCAAGAGACGTAATCGCGTGCTGATGGACCAGGCTTCTCAAGACCAAGCAGTTGGGGAACTGAGTAATCCAAGGTAAAGCCTACAGAGCTGAAACCGCAGCCATGATGGACGCAGGATCATACAGGCCAGCCATTGGCTGTCAGAAGATAGACAGGAGGATGATGCTAGAGCATACTCTGGCCTTTGAGAGACAGCCACTGGAGCGGCCTGGCCTCAGATCAGTGGTCTGGCATCCTGCCCCATTCCTGTGTGGAGGCCCAGAAGGCCTACATGATCTGCCTGTAAAAGGCTGCTAGCAGACTACCCCCAGCTGAAATGCAGAGATCCTGGCACAGTCTGGAGTAACGACTGCGTGTCGGGCCCAGCGGTATCATCGCAGTGGGGGTACCAGGAATACAAAAACCATGGGTCCAGTGTATGAACCTTCATCCACTCTGCACGAACTCAGGCTGTGAACGTAGTCCCGGATCTGAAGAGATACTAAGAGTTCTGTCATCCGACAGATACATGATGGGAACTCCAGGCACGAAAGCTTCAGGGGAAGTCCAAAAGAACCCTCCACCGTATGATTGATTGTTCTTCACTGCGTAGAGAGTGAGGAAGGACGGCAAGGGAGCTGACCCAACCGTTAAGGAAGAGGGCATCTCAGGTAAATAGCAGAAATCAATGCCCGTAGAGCTCAGGTTTACTGGCAACACAAGATCACAGGTGAAAAAAGAAGAGGGCTGGAGCCACAGAAGCACAAAGGGCAGAGCCACTGAGGGAGAGAGGATCGTGAGTTAGACTCCCAAACCAAGGAGGCACGGGGATGCCTAGGGCCCCATACAGATGTTATGCCTGCAGGAGTGGAAGCAAATTGAGCTGCACAGGTCCCAATGAAGGAGAGCCCTATGCAGTGTAACCTGGGGAATGGCAGAACCCATGCGGTCCTAATCCACTCATTTGGGGTCTCACAAACCCCACATATGTAACACCAGACCAGTGTAGCTAATGGTTAGAGACCATGCGACACTTGTTGATTCGGGAAGGTGCGATCACACTTTGCTCTCAGGGAGCTCGTTGAAGTTGTGAGCATTGCTATGGGCTAAACCGTAGAGGAAACATGTAGTCCAGACATGTGTTTTTAACCCACCATCTCAGTAAAAATTGAGATTCAGGAAACACTACGAGGGTAGCAAGCAGATGTAGTCCCTAAAACTCGCCATAGCCGAGTGGCCCATAGAAGGGATCTTCCCAGGGTTTGAAAGATTACTCCCAGTAGGAGGATGGAGAAAGAGGGGAACCCTGAAAGTTAGTGAGGCATCCAAGTAGCTGTCAACCCCAGTCTTCTGCTGAAAAATCCCCAGATCTTATCACATTCCCAGACAGGTAGAAAGTCGAAAAAGGAAAGAAGGGCAGCTAAGGCTTGGATCCCGATACACTGATCCAAAGCCAGAGGGCTCTCGTAGGTAGGGGACCCCGAGCAGCTGAAAAGGAGAGCCACCTCAGGACAGAGAGAAGACCTTGATGTAGACCCCCCCTAAACACTTCTGAACAGTTAAGAGGCAAGAGAGATATGGGCCCCTTATTTTTTGGCAGATAGCCCCGGATGAGAGGGAAAATTTTGGACTGCAGACCAGGCTAAATGATCCCAAGGATGCAACATTCAAGAAGGTGACTTGAAATAGATGGGGTCTCTGAAGGGGAAAACCCAGGGGACCGGACCCTACTTCAAACTGAAGAAAAATCTCTTATACGCGCGGGGTTGCAAGTACAGGGCAGAAGGTACAGCAGATCCTAGTACCCTCGAAAACACTGCAGAACAGCTGTATGTAATGTCTGCTCATGTATCTTTTGGGGAGGCATTGAGAGAAGACTCCGGCACGAATCCTACACGATTTGCTCTGGCCCGGGTAGTATGCAGAAGTGCGAGATAACTGTGCGTCCTGCCCAGAGTGTCAGCTGCAACTAGTTCCCGTCCCACCCTGAGAGGCCACTTAGTACCCCTTCCATTCATAGAGTCCCCTTTGAGCGCAATAGCCATGGACCTAGTGGATCCTCTGAGAGAGACCTCAGCGCCAACAATATAGGACTTGTGTTTGGACTATGCTATCTCGTTGCCTAGAAGCCCCGCCCCTATGAGAACACAGCCTCTAAAACGATAGCCAAAGAGCTGGTGGGGATCTTTGCCCAAGTGGGGCAGCAACGAGATTTTAGCAGACCAAGGAACCTGCCCCATGAAAGGACCCGCAGACTGAGGTTGTAGAAGCTTTAACTGAACCTCAAGACTAAGGATACGGAAATGTAAGTCGGGATGGAAGAGATTGGCACAAACCCTAATACCGCGATCTATTTCGCTATCCAGAGGAACCCAGGTTTCCCCCCTTCAAAGTTATACGGGCATTCACCCGTGACAAGTATTTTTATCAGATATTCGCCAAAGAGATTGAGAGAGGAACCCCAATGAGGGGAGAATATAATAGAAAATTATACATGATGCGAGACCGGTAGCCCGTGTCACCCTATTGACGGGAACATTTCGAAAGAAACAAAAAGGCCCAGAAACCCATTATCAATCGCCAGGCATAAAGTCCGACAGTTCCAACCAGGGATGGGTGTAGTGTGGTACGCCACAGGCGGAAAGAAGCTGTCTGACCCAATGGCAGGGCCTATGAGGTGTTTGAACCCTCTAACTGTGGGGAAGTAACGCTACAAGTAGCGTGCAGCCAATGCTGAAGAACAAGAACAGATTTACAAACATCAACCTCGAAAGCCTGCATGCACAAGAGGAGTGCAATAACTGTCCGAAAGACCTAGCCCAAGAAAACAGGGCCTTCCAGACAGGTGAGAGTCTCCCGATTAACACCCAGACCAAAAGTAATAGGTGTCTGAGATGAATTCGCAACCCAAGATGTGTCTCAACAAACCGGTTGAACAACCAAGGCATATCACACATCGCACGAACCTAGGCCAGAATAACAAATGAGCACCCTGCAGACTAGTGCCAAAAGGGAGGAAATAACTAGCAGGTAAAAAAAATGCTGGAGTTGGGATCATCGATAGAATCCCACGAGTCGAGTGGTCCAGCCCAGTTGTGCAGTGCCCCAACTGATGCACCACAAGATTCCAGCGACTTCCGGTGACTAAAACAACAGTACCCAGTTCGACGCAGTACCGCCATTACCTGCCATAGATGACTAGTGGACTGTCGGGGAATCCCCGTACTCTGACTACCCTAACTTGACAAAGGGTATGGTCAGAGTTCCCCTTGCGGCAAAGAACGCAAAGAAAAGAATGGCTTCTCTACACACAGATTCTTTTCCAATATATTCCTCACCTTTGGACTACATGGGCCTTGGCTATTTCCAGCACCTGAATGGACATGCTATTACAGCCCGATATCAGTTAGATTGGATCACTTGAACGATTGGCTTACCACCCAACGGAAACCCACCTAGAGAACGGGGACAATCTTAGCGGGTTGCTTACGGCCAAGCTCCCTGCAACAAGTTGCTGTCGGTTTACGGGGCCAAACTACTTGGGCTACATTGTGGGACAAGGTTGTAAACCCCAAGAACAAATGAAGCATCCAAATTGGCTCGACCATGTCGTAAGAAGCAAGTCAGGCATTCCTCAGGTGCAGTGGGTATTACCAACAATTTATCCCCCACTTTGCACATAAGGCAAGCCCCTGAAGACCTAGTAAAAGCCTGTGGACCTGATCAGTAAGATAGGCTGACCTTAGACAAAAGAAAAGCACTTCAAGACCTAGACTGCCCTCTGCAGTAACCCTGTACTGATAGCCCCTGATTTCACCAAGGAATATATCCTGCAGACAGATGCATCGGAAGTAGGGTTGGGGCCGTTCTATCACAGATGATCAGGGAGAGCAGGAACACTCGATTCTCTACCTCAGTAGGAAACTCCTTCCGAGGGAACAAAATATGCAGTGGTGAAGAGAGAGTGCCTCGCCGTTAAATGGCCATGGAAGCATTGCACTACTACTTGCTCGGGTGCAGATTTGTCCTCGTGACTGCACCATGCCGCTCTCACAACCTTTAAGCGCTGGTTGTTGTTGTTTCTTGTGTATTTAAAAAACACATTTGGATATGATGCATCTCCCCTTTTTATTCTTTTGTCTGCTTTAGATCCTAGTTGTAGTAGCTTCTTGTAAGAAGGGTACAGTTGGGACTTGCTTTCTATGAAATGCAGCCATAGAAAGCATATAATGTTCTTGTGCTGCAGTGTTTTGTTTGTATGGTGCTGGGTTACTGTTTACTCTGCCATTTGGACCTACAATAATTTTTCTTGTTTTTCGGTTTCATCTGACTAGAACACCTCTTCAAAAGCCAAATAAGAAATCAAAGCAGCTAAGTGCCTTCAGTAGAAATTTAGGCTTCTGCAAGTAAATTACTGCTCTTAACTCTTGGGTGTTAACCACCCCTAGACTGATGTACTCAGTATCATTACTCTCTAGAAACCACTCACATTATACACTCCTTGTTAGTGTTGTTGTGGCTTCAGAAAAATCTAGAGCTGGTCAGAGAATGACAGTTCAGTCTCACGAAAACTTTTGAGGTTTCAGTATTTATTTTGTCCTACGTTAGAATGAAAACAAAACTTCAGAATGCTTTTGCAAAATAGAATTATGTTAAAAATGTGTCTTACGATCAGAAAGGCCAGGTTTTTGATCTCTCTCTCTCTCTGGTCAGAAGTGACCAGGGAGCCCTGGATATGAGGCCTTCCCCTCAGAAACTTTGTTGAAACCGCTAAGTTTCTGTGGAATGTTCTGGCTTTGATTAAATAGCATATTGAGGTGAAATTACATTTAGTTGAAAATATTCTAATCAGTTCTAAGAAAAACATGAAAGGCTGGTAATTGTAGATGATGTTGAAGCACAATGCTACTCCCAGATGTTATTATGACTCAATTAACCAGATTTTATTAATGATAATAGTCATGTTTGATGAGGAGCAGTTCCTGAAAGAGCTACATGTCCAATCTGAGCTGAATGGCCCTCTAGCTTTCAAAATGGAAGACCCTAAATATTAAGGGAACCTAGAAAGAGAACTGGGGAGAGGCAATGAGCTTATGCCTCCCTCTTTCTTTTTCTGCTTTATAGTACATGGAAGCAATATGAAAAGATTTTTTTTTTTTTTACCTCTCCAAAAGTGTCATCTTGATTGGTGATCTTCTGAAATTGTAACCCTTCTGTCATTGAGATTCTAATTTTCATACAGACAGTAAACTGGACAGCTGAGGGAAAGAGATGTTTATTCATACTGTTAACTTGTTTCTTAACACCTTTCTGAGTCTAACACATCATACAACTTGTGGGAAAAGATAGTTAATTATTTTTAAAAGATTTAATTCTCCCAATTCAAGGAAGATGTGGAAGTGGACAAGGCCCATTTTCTAAGCACCCCTCTTCTCCTAGGTACTCCAGAAAACCTAGGGAAATTTTAGTCTAATATTTCTAAGATTAAAAATATGCAAAATTACTCGTCTGCCTCCTCCCTTGCAGTGATACTGTGGAGATACTGGCAAGAAGAATAACAAAGCTGTTGAAGCCTTCTTTGGAAACATGATAAGGAAGCAAAAAGGCACACCCAATTTTTAATAAATGCCTCTGGCAAGTCACATCAAACTAGCAAGATAAGTACTCTTACCTTGGCTACTAGACCTCATAGTTAAATAGATCCCTGCAGTGGATACCCAGGCTCTTGAAGTAGCTTGATTTAATTTGAGTCTTCAGCCCACAGAGACTTCTATTGTCAATATCCACAACCAGCTCCAGAGGACTGATTTCCTGGAGACAAGGTGATTCCAATCTCCACAGTGACCATCCTTCCTCCAAGTCAATGAAATTGATGCTTCTTTTTGTAGGATGTATCTCAGGCAAGGTCCTCATTCAGCCTTAGTCCATTACTGAGCATTGGTCTGGTTCCATTGCTTCCACCTCTGAACAGGAGCACCACGGAAACACTCACATTTGCCCGTGATCCTGCCATCAGTGATCCAGTTTTATGACTCATTAACCTCAATGTGATAAGTTCAGGGGATGAAAGTTGGATTTCTGTACTTACTCAGAGGTGAACATGCAACTAGAATGCTATGCTTTCTGAGGGAAAGCTGACTGTTGTAAGCACTGTGAGGCGTATGTCTACGCTACAGGATTTCCTGATTACATAAACCAGTTTTGTAAACAGATTGTATAAAGTCGAGTGCACGCGGCCACACAACGCACATTAATTTGAATGGTGTGCGTCCAGGTTCTAAGGCTAGCGATTCGATTATCTGGAAGCGTTGCATGTGGGATGCTATCCCGATAGCTATCCCATAGTTCCCATAGTCTCCCCGAACACCAATAGGAAATTCTGGGTTGAGACCCAATGCATGATCGGTGCAAAACCAGTTTCACGGGTGATTCTGACGGGTAAATGTCGTCATCATTCCTTCCTCTGTGAAAGCAGGCAGACATCATTTCGCGCCCTTTTTCCCTGGATTTGCTCCTGCAAGACGCATAGCACTGCAACCATGGAGCCTGGTTCAGCTTTTTTTTTACTGTATCGTATGTGTACTTGGATGCAACTGACAGAGTTTGTACTGCAGCACTACACAGGCAGCATTCATTTCCTTTGCAAGGATAGCAGAGACGGGTTTCAGTTGTTCTGTTACCGTCTGCGCATTGCCATTGTAATT
>NC_133769.1:120561686-120563507 GCF_003597395.2 Chelonoidis abingdonii
GGATTCAGCACTGGTTAGGGTATCAAAATTACACTAAAGAATCTCAGTTGCTTCTGGTTTATCCATGACTCTTTTGCTGCCCCAACTAACTGCACCAGAACCTCATACCTCTTCAAAAATATCACAAGTAATGCCACAAAGTGGTTTGTGCCACAAGGCTGTACTGTAGAGTGAGCAAGAAGGAATCCAATGGGAAATTGTATTTTCATGCAATCATGCTCATTTTACAAATGTTTACAAATTTCCTTGATATTTATCTATATTGAAGGCATAGAAACTCTCAATGGAGAGGAGAGGCCTTTTCCTTAAGTATTACAAAATGCAACCAGAAAGAACCTTTGAGAAATGCAGTGTCATATGTTTAGAATAAACAGTAAAATACTTCCAAATTCAGTTACTTGGAGAACTTTGTGCCTTTCGAGTTATATGATAAAGCGGCCTCATTCTGGGAGAACCCCAAAACAGTCAGGGTGCATCAGAGGTCCCGTCGAGACTTACATTTCTGTGTTTCTTGCATTATCTGGAGCGGGTGGTCTTCAAGTGCTAATGGAGCTAAGCTCTATCAATATAATGTGACAACAGATTATGGAAAAAACCTTGAAAACATGAAAAAAACAAAAACGGATGCACAGGCAACTGCCTGCCTCTGCAGAGAGCCTGACACAGGTGCTCAGAGAGACGTGAACTGCCCCTTTCATCAAAGTGGGGTAACTCCGATGCCAAGTGATGGTGATATACGTCTAGATTTTTAACTATTTCACTGCTGATCAAAGTAAGCAAGAAAAGAGAAGGGGGATTGGAGATCTGCCCGGGGTAGCATCTCATTTTCATGGTGAGAGTGGATGTCATTAGGGAACTATTCACACTCCTACGGCCAGTATCTGACACTTGGGACTAAAAGACCAGATGCCACCAATCCCACAGACCCCAGCTAGGCATTTATCTGTTGAAATCCTGGGAAGGTGGGTGAGCGCACACCAAGAACAGCGAGGGCCAAGTGGAGGGTAAAGAGATACCTCCCTTGGTATGGATGCTGCTTCTCCCTCTGCAGGAGGCTGGGGGCAGACACAGGTAGACATCACTGTCTCAGTTCTATTCAGTGGATAATCTCAAACTTTTCTTTGCAGCCATGTGGGGTAGAAACATTTATTTTTAAATGACAGCTGAGATTGACATAATCACATGACTGGGATCCAGGCATGTGGCTATTGTGCCTCCATCTTAATCTGATCATATCCAGCGGTGTAGCTGAACCTTACAGAGAGCCCAAAGGGGAACCCAGCAGAGCATGTGTGTGCTTGTTTTTTACACCTGCACAATCTGCTATAAGTAGCATCTCAGATAGGAAGAGCTTGGATTGTGGACAGGATTTGGGACGGTACCATCACCTTTTTTCCAGTTCAAGCCAATTCCAATTCAAACTCTGAGGGACAACAATGAAGGGGTGACAAAAGGATAAACATTCTTTTCTCTCACCCTTCCCCGAAACAGAAAGTGGCACATGTTCCCTTTTTTCTGAAAGGGGGATGAAGGTGGAGAAGGGCAAGTTCTTCCAGTTACCCTACCTAACTCTTGTTCCCCAACAAAATGCTTCACTATTTACCTAAGGTATTTATATAGCCCTGATTGCCAGAGTATCTGAGCACCTCACAAAACTTCTGTGAAGCATGGAAGCCATATTATCCCCACTGTACAGAGGGGAAACTGAGGCACCAAGAGGCTAAGTGACTTGCACAAGGTCACACAGGAAGTCTGTGGTAGAACATAAAATTGAACCCAGCTCAAATCCTAGGCTAGTATCCTAACCACTGGAAAAAACTA
>NC_133769.1:120580911-120601481 GCF_003597395.2 Chelonoidis abingdonii
AAAGTGCAACCAAAAACGCAAGAAGAGAGTCAAGAGGAGCCGGCATAGGGGCTGCAACCTGGCGCACTCTAAATAAATGTATGCCAGGGTCTCCTTCACGCCATAAAAAGGGCAGGTGTTGGGGACAGGGGTGAACTGCGCCAAGTACACGCCCATGCCCACGGCCCCATGAAGGAGCCACCAACTGACATCCCCGGTGGGCCTCGGGACCAGGGCAGAGTATAAGCTGGCCCACCAGGGCTTCTCACCCTCGAGAGGTGGCAGGAGGTCCCGCCATTTGGTATCAGGGCGGGATGCAAGGTTGAGGTAGTGGAGAGTGTGGAGCATGAGCATGTACAAATAGTTCCATGGCGCGGCCTGGAACAGAACTAGCTTCACATTGTGCAGCCAGCTCGCAGTGAAAGGGTGGGGGTGCCGATAGGGTCCATGGGGCGGGGGCCCGATAAAAATGTCCACAGGGTCAGGGGTGGAGGGTGGGCGGGGCATGCCCTCTCGCAGGACCGGGTCAAGGTAGGCCCAAGCAGCAGGCTGTAAAGTGTCCTTCACCTCCTGAAGCATGTGCCGGGGAGTACGAGGGCTGGATAGCCCCATGCACTGAGCAAGCATCAGGGGATCCAGCCAGTCTCCCCGGTCGCAGTCCAGGAGGTCTCTGACCCTGGTGACTTCCGCCAAGACCAGCCTCTGGCACACCACGGGGGACTCCGCCACCTGCACACGAAGCTGGGGATTGTGTAGCAGGGGCTCCGTGAGGAGATCAACCCCCACGGTGGCCACCACGGACCTGGTCATTGAAAAAAGCTTCCAGGTCCAGAGGAGGTCTTGGTAGAAGACCAGCAGCCCAGAGAGGTCTAGCGGAAGACCTCTTGGATGGAGGTAAAGGAGCTTCCGGTCGTATCAGAGCCCTCGGAAGTGGCGGAGGAAGGCGTGCTCCAATATGTTCCATGCCGGACTACTTCCACCATACAGGAGCCTCTGCAGGGTCTGGAGGTGGAAGACATGGATATGAGTGCGTAGGCACTTCAGGCCCTGCCCCCCCTCCTCCAGGGGCAGGTGGAGGACCCCTGTAGAGACCCAGTGCATTCCTGGCCAAAAGAACTCCAGAATCACCATCCGGAGGTTGGCCAGGAAATCCGGGGCCGGGACCAGAGTGTTGAGCTGGTACCATAGCATGGACAGGACCAGTTGATTAAGCACCAGTGCCCTCCCTTGAAGAGAGAGGCATCATAGTAGTCTTGTCCATTTCCGGAGCCGCTCCATCACCCTGCCCTCCAAACCGTGCCAGTTCTCCGGCGGGAGACGGATGCGTGGCAGAAAGGTAAAACGCCGAGATAGAGCAGCGGACCCGCGCTCCACCGGATGGCCTGAAGCGCGGGTGGGAGGGAGCTCGCCTGCCCCACCCCGTCACCGTTCGACCAGGCCAGAGCTCTTGACCCAGTAACCCCCGGGCGGAGGAGGCCGCCGAGTACACAGCCTGGCAAGCCTCCACCCGCGCCAAGGTCGCCGGGGTCCTGGACCACGAGGAGCACATCGTCAGCGTACGCCGACAGGACCAGCCGCAGCTCCGGCTCCCGAAGCACCAACCCCGTCAACCTCTGCGCGGAGGAGACAGAGGAAGGGCTCGATCGCCAGGTGTACAGCTGGCCCGAGAGGGGGCACCCCTGCCGCACTCCCCGCCCGAAGCTGACCGGCTCGGTCAGGGTCCAGTTGAGCCTGACCAGACACTCCGCAGAAGCGTACAGCACCTGGAGAAAACCACACAAACGGGCGGTCCGAAGCCGAACGCTCGCAGAGTACCCAGGAGATACCCGTGATCCATCCTGTCGAACGCCTTCTCCTGATCCAGGGACAAGAGGCGAACGACAGACCATCCCTACACCCTAATTCCAGAAGGTCCGACCAGATACAAGTTATCAAAGATCGTGCGGCCCGGGACGGTGTAGGTCTGGTCTGGATGGACCACGTCCGCCAGCACGGACCCTAGCCGCAGCGAGATGGCCTTCGCAATGATTTTGTAGTCCGTGCTGAGGAGCGAGATGGGACGCCAATTCCGTAAGTCGCGGAGGTCCCCCCTCTTCGGCAATAAGGCGAGCACGGCTCGCCTGCATGAGAGAGGGAGGACCCGCTCTGCAAAGACTCGGCCCAGACGGTGACCAGGTCTGGGCCGAGAACGTCCCAGAAACACAGCGGTAGAACTCCACGGTCAGCCGTCCATCCATGCCCGGAGATTTATTGGGGGGCATGCGACGGAGGGCTTCCGAGAAACTCGGCCAGAGTGAGAGGCAGCTCTAGCCGGTCCCGGTCGCCCGTGCTGACCGTCGGGAGTCCGTCCCAGAGCACTCTGCAAGCGTTAGGATCGGTCGGGATCCGGGGAGAAAAAGGGTCGTGTAGAAGGCCCTGGCCCTCCCTGGCACATCTCCGCCTGGATGTGTGAGGGGGGTGCCGTCCTCTGCCAGGAGCTACCCTACACCGAGCCCAGGTTTAACAAGGTGATAACAGGACTAACCCTTTGAACAGGGCAGTGGTCCCACTTAGCACAAGTGGCCATCCCTTTGAGAAGGGCAATGGCTCTTGGTAAACAACTTTAAGGGGCCCTCCCTTTGAGAAGGGCAGTGGCCCTGCTAAACAACTTAACAGCCAGGGAGGGGAGGCCACAGGAGAACAAAAACAAAATGGAGTATGGGGACAGCTGTAAGAGACAAAATGGAATAGGGGGATAGCTGTAACAGACATAGTCAAGGCAGAATAGCTGGGAATGCACCTTCCCCAGATCCCACCACTGCCACGCCGAGGGAAAGGTGCGCCTCTGCCCTCGCCAGGCCAGCCAGAACTCCCGGAAGGACGCCATGAAGCCCACATCCTCCAGAAAACTCTTATTAAAGTGCCAATAGGCCAGCCCCGGCCTCTCCGCACAGACAGAGGCCGTCACGGTGGCAAGGTGGTTATCTGAAAAGGGGGCCGGCCTAACGCTGGAGGAGTGGGCCCGTGAAAGGTGGAAACGCGACAGGTAAATGCCGTCCAGCCGGGAGTGGTGCAACCGATGGGCCTCCACTCGGACGAAGGTGAACGTCGAGATGTCGTCCGGGTGGTGGTCGCGCCAGACGTCCACCAGGGAGTGGCGTTCGATGATCTCCTAGAGGACGTCCGTGGAGGCCAGGCACTGCTCGGTCCCCGAGCGGTCTCGTTCCTCGAGGGCGGTGTTAAAGTCCCCTCCCAGGACCAGGCATTCACGAGGATCCAGGGAGCCAAGGAAGGCAGACACCTGCTGATAAAAATGCAACCTCTCCGGGGCATAGACGTTGACAAGATTAACCACAAGCCCCTCCATGGGGAACTGGAGGCGCAGCAGGCGGCCCGGCACAGCCTCGGTGACCCCCAGCACCTCGGCCTGTAGGTCGGGGGAGAACAGGGTCGTCACTCCAGCCATGCGAACTGAGTGGTGGCTAAAGTAGACCCTGTCCCCCCACTCCAGCCACCAGCTAGCTTCAGCGTCCAGATCCATATGGGTCTCCTGCAGGAAAACCACAGAGTACCCCACCTCCCGGAGGAAGGAGAGCACCTGGCTCCTGCAGAGACCCATCCTACAGCCCCGGGTGTTTAATGTGGCAAGGATGATCGGTGCCATGAGGAGGGCTGGGGGGAATGCTCACCGGCAGACACGCCCACGGCCTCCGTCGGGCCAAGCAGCAATCCGTGACCTACCCCGTAGGTGAGTAAAGAGTCACGGAAGAGGCGGACCCGCTGGTAGGCCATGGAGCCCTGCTTCCCGGTCCTCTTACCCTCCCCCATGAGGGCCCTCGTGGCCCGGAAGATCTGATGGAAATCCCCCCACCGCTGAAGCACAAGTTGGACTTTGTTATGGGAGCCATGGACGTCCTCAAGGAACTCACGCAGCTCCTCCCTCAGTGCATGGGGGGGCGGGGTCACTGATCTATGACTGTCCCCAGTGGGGCCCAAGTCACAGCCCCATGGCCCACTGAGGCGGGCAGGCAGGGGGCAGACCCCCGACGTGGCATCCGATGGGCTGACGCTACGCGACTTGCCCTGCTCTCCAGGTGAACAGGGGGTGGTGGAAGGAAAACAGCAGCCCCTGGTGGGTTGGGACAAGAAAATACTACTAAAACCGCTCCCTGGGGACTATCCCCCGGGGCAGCACTGGCATCATAGGAGGTGGGGGGGACAAGGACAGAGCTGGCATCAGGGATAGGGCAGGGGACAGGAGTAGGGGGGGATCAGGAAGAGCATCAGGGAGGGGGGCAGAGGCAGGATCCTGACCCTCAATAGTCGGGCTGCTGGATGGTGGCCCCTCCTGGTTAGGCTCAGGGTTCTGGGGAACGGGAAGGAGACACTCAGCGATGCCGGGCTTAGTCACTAGGGCTCTTGCGGCAGTTCCGGGACCCGGAGATGGATGGTCAGCAATGGGTCTCCGCCTGGGAAGGAGGTCAGGTACTCCACACCCAAGAGGGACACCCCCTGGGAACCGGGTCTCGGCAGCAGGGCACTGGCCGTCTCCCCAATGGGGTCGGCGGCCATCAGCAGGGTTCCACCCGCAGCCGGGCTGATGGAAGATTCCACGTGAGCCTCAGAGGCGGGAGCAGAAGCAGCGGTCAGAGGAAGGGATCTCAGGGACAAGGGGACCGGGGTGAGGTTGCCCAGATCGAGGCCCGCTGGCAGAGGGTCGTCCTCCCCCTGCGTGACCGGGGTCAGAACCAGGGCCTTGATCTCCTCGTAAATGGAAGGGAGATCCTCTTCCACCACTCCAGGGTTCTCCCCACCAGCACCCGAGGTGACGCCCACCTTGGTGCTCGCAGGGGCCTCAGATGGTAAGGGGGCGAGAGGGGCTCCCTTGGGTGCTTCCACGGGGAGGGACCCCAGAGGAGGGACGGTGTCACCTTCCGGTGCTGCCACGGTGTCCCCAGCTGGCACCACAGAATGGGAGTTGTCAGGGGGCAAAGCGGAAGGCTCATCATCGGTGCCCCCCTTCTTGCTCTTCCAGGGGGGTCTCCGAAGTCAAAGGATGTAAGGAGGCTCGAGCCTTCCACTTGCCCCGCTTCCCCTGCACTAAAGACTAGCCCTCCATGGCATCATCTGGGGGCTGGCTAACAGGGGCCGGGTCAGGGGGCAAGGACGATGGCTCAGGGACTCTGGGAGGCAGTGGTGGATCAGCAGAAACGAGGGAGGATTCTCCCTGGGGCGAGCCCTCTCCCACGCCCAGCGGTATCTCTGCCGCACCCTCCTCCACAGTGGTGGACCGAGAAGGAGGAGGAGGGGCAGCTTCGGGTGCCGGGCAGCCAGAAGTACCGGTGATGACAGGACCGGCGCCTTGCCGGGGCTTGGGGATCCCGGACTCTCCTCCATGCTGGGCCAAGGGGCAACCCCTCCGGACGTGCCCCATCGCCCGGCAGAGGTAGCACCGGGCCTCTCCCATTGAATAATGCACCTGGTAGTGGGCTCCCTGGTAGGGGACCAGAAAGGACCCCCTCGAGCGCCTCCCGCCACGCGCCGCCGGTGACAGTTGAAGCTTCACTTGCCAGCAGAACGAGAGGACATGGGTCCTTGCAGCCCAAGGGGAGAGGGCTGATGACGGAGATGGGGCACCCCAGGGCAGAAAGGATGGGCAACAGGGTGGCATTGGGCAAGAAGGGAGGGATGGAGGTCAGGAGTAAGCGGACCCCCAGGTCTTCCAACGGCTCCAGGGGGACGAAAACGCCCCCCACCACCACGCCCATCTCTACTGCCTGCTGGGCGGCGGCCTCCGATGCCAGGAAGAAGACCACCCTCCCATACATTATGGAGGCTGCCACGATGGCCGTGGGTCCCACCACCCTCGCCAACACCCGCACATAGGTCTCCACATGGGGCGAGGTGGGCACCAGGAGGCAATGGACGCCGTGCTTCCTGGTCAAGTGGTTACAAGGGGCCCGGCCACTGTAGATGTAGCGGACCACGTGGCGGTTGGGGGAGCTGGAGCAGGAGGGGGGTCGCGCTACCCGGACGTTACGCTGGTGGCCGGGGGGGGAGGGCCCCCCCCGGAGCTGGTTCGAGGGAATAGCGGGGCGGTCGATGCCGCAGCCGGTAGGCAGGAGCCGCGGCCGCGGGCTGGCGTCTTCCACCATGGGAGGCCCCTCTGTGGCCTTACCCGTCTTCCCCTGACTTATCACACCGGCTGGGGCGGGGTTTCCCCCCGAATAGGATCGGCGAGAGGGACCATGCGGCCGCGTGGAGGTTCTCCCGGATCGCCGCCGCCGCCAGTGCCCAGCAGGGCGGTGGAGGTGTGCATCGGCGTGCCGGTCGAAAGGTTAGGGCTTGGGCAGTGGAACGGGGGCATGCGTGGAGAGGGACGGTGGGAGCTTGCGAGGGGGTTTCTTCCGCATGTTCCCCACCATACGAGAGTGGGGGGGTCAACAGCCGAGGGGGAGGGGGAAGGAGAGAGAAGCGACCCCCTCCTGCTAGGCTGGCAGGCCAGGTGAGGAGGGTTGCCAGAAGAGAAGCTTAAGAGGTGGGGGGAGCACCAAGGACCTTAGGGTGGGATGGTGTCAGCAGTCACCGCACTGTTGTGAAAACTTCGGTCGTCGTGGACGGGATCGGGGGTACGGCGATGGGGGGGATGCAGTGAACAAGGCAAAACCATAGGGAAAGTGGCACATGCAGTGGGAGGGGCGATGGGTGCACCAGGGAGGGGCCTCACGGCTAGGGGATTCAAGGTGGGGGGAAGGGGCACTGGGAATGGGCGCTTCGTCTCTGCTCCTGTGCGCCCGGGCTGAGGTTTGCCTGTGACAATCAGGGCCGCAGAGGGACTTAGGGGGTAGACAAATAAGGCCAAACGGAAGGGGCACTTTCCAGGCCGTGGGGCGGTGGCCCACGGGACTTGTTGCAAATAGTCGATGGTGGCGTGCGCTGCTGCAGCTGCACTGATGGATAATGGTGTGGTGAGACAGTGCGAGAGCTTGCGTTGCTGTGTTGGGTCTCACCTCGGGGAAATCGTTTAGATACACAACTTTGCTACGTGTTAATGTAGTTGACGTCGAGTATGTAACTCGACTCTCTCGTCCATTGGCGCGGGATCTGGCGTGGTGGATTCCGACTCCGTTCAGGGTTGGGCGAGTCCGGAGTCGATATAAGTGCTTCGGGGATCGATGTTATATCGATTCCCGAGCACGTCGACTTCGCTACCGCCCGAGTGCAAGGTTGGGTTGCTGAAGATTTAGCCCAGAGCAGAGTGCTGATGGCAGAGGCCAAATCAGCAACGCGGGGGTGGTTGGAGGGGGACCCTAGTGCTGGGGGGAGGGGAACACAGATGGATTCCGGTGACCGGGCTCACGCCACCCCGGCCTGTCCCAACAGCACAGCTCAAACCCCCACACAGAGACACAGATGAATTACTCAGTCCCAGACATGCCCCCTCCACAGTGTTTCACCCCACCCTGGTCCCCGAGTAGCGGCTGCGTCTCCTTTCCTTCTTTCCTCCTCTCGGGGCCCACAGCATCAGCCAGCAACGCCCAGTAAGTCACGCAGCTCCAGAGTGGTGGTGTCTGGTGTCCAGGCAGGAAGAGCCCCACTCAAGGGTCTGTCTCTCAGCAACAGAGCGGCCGGTCCCTCACTCCCTCCTCTTTGGGATATGACAGGCCCAGCAGCCCCCCTCCCAAGGGCTGTAGGTGGAGTAACAGCAGCAACCGAAGGGGGGGGGGGAAATCTACTAGCCAGCCAGTAAGCAGATAGCAGAGAAAGGGTGGGTGGTGGTGTCTAGCCCAGCCAGGGGAGCAGCAGGAGCAGGAACAGCAGCAGAAATAGCAGCAGTAGCAGTGAGGTCTCACTGCCAAGCAGAAACAGCTGCAGCAGCAGCCCTCTCCCTCCCTCCTCCACAGCAGAGTGATAAAGGGAGAGCCATCAGCCACAGGAGAAACAGGTCTCTGTTCCCTGAGTGACCAGAGCAGGGGCTGCACTAGAGTAATCAGGAACCTGCTAGAACCAATTAAGGAAGACAGGCTGCTTACAACACCTGCAGTCAATCTAGGCAGGCTAATCAGGGCACCGGGGTTTAGAAAGGAGCTCACTCCAGTCAGGCAAGTGGGAGCCGGAGGAGAGGAAGTGTGTGTGAGGAGCTGGGAGCAAGAGGCACAAATAGCTGAGAGTGAGAGTGAGAGCTGCTGGAGGACTAAGGAGTACAAGCATTATCAGACACCAGGAGGAAGGTCCTGTGGTGAGAATAAAGAAAGTGTTTGGAGGAAGCTATGGGGAAGAAGCCCAGGGAGGTGTAGCTGTCATGCAGCCGTTGTAGGAGGCACTATAGACAGCTGCAATCCACAGTGCCCTGGGCTGGAACCCAGAGTAGATGGCAGGTCTGGTTCCCCTCAAACCTCCCAACTCTTGATCAAATACAGGAGAAGTTGACCCAGGCTGTGGGGAAGATCACTGAGGTGAGCAAATCTGCCAATAAGTGCAGGACCCACCAAGGTAGAGGAGGAACTTTGTCACAGCAGATCATTGTAGATGATGTTGAAGCACAATGCTACTCCCAGATGTTATTATGACTCAATCAACCACATTTTATTAATGATAATAGTCATTTTTGATGAGGGGCAGTTCCTGGAAGAGCTACGTGTCCAATCTGAACTGAATGACCCTCTAGCTTTCAAAGTGGAAGACCCTAACTATTAAGGGAACCTGGAAAGAGAACTGGGGAGAGGGAATGATCTTATGCCCCTCTCTTTTTTTCTGCTTTATGATACATGGAAACAACATGAAAGGGTGTTATTTTTTTGACCTCTCCAAAAGCATCATCTTGGTTGGCGATCTTTTGAAATGTTAACCCTTCTCTCATTGAGATTCTAATTTTCACACAGAGACAGTAAACTGGACAGCTGAGGGAAAGAGATGTTTAGTCATACTGTTAACTTGTTTCTTAACACCTTTCTGAGTCTAACACATCATACAACTTGTGGGAAAAGATAGTTATTTTAAAAGATTTAATTCTCCCAATTCAAGGAAGATGTGGAAGTGCACAAGGCCCAGTTTTCTAAGCACCCCTCTCCTCCTAGGTACTCCAGAAAACCTAGGGATATTTAGTCTAATATTTCTAAGATTAAAAATATGCAGAATTACTCTTCTGCCTCCTCCCCTGCAGTGATATTGTGGAGATACTGGCAAGAAGAATAACAAAGTTGTTTTAAGCCTTCTTTGGAAATGTGATAAGGAAGCAAAAAGGCACACCCAATTTTTAATAAATGCCTCTGGCAAGTCACATCAAACTAGCAAGATAAGTACTCTTACCATGGCTACTAGACCTCATAGTTAAATAGATCGCTGCAGTGGATACCTAGACTCCTGAAGAAGCTTGATTTAATTTGAGTCTTCAGCCCACAGAGACTTCTGTTGTCAATATCCACAACAGCGCCAGAGGGACTGATATCCTGGAAACATAGGTGATTCAATCTCCACAGTGACCGTCCTTCCTCCAAGTCAATGACATGATGCTTCTTTTTGTAGGATGTGTTCAGCAAGGTCCTCAGTCAGCTCTTAGTCCATGCTGACCATGGCCTGGGTTCCATGCTTCCACCTCTGAATAGGAGCACCACTTAAACATCACATTTGCCCGTGATCCTGCCATCAGTGATATACCCCCAGTTATGACGACACTTGAACCTCAAGGTGAGTAAATCATGGGATGAAGTTGGATTTCTGTACTTGTCTCAGAGGTGACATGCAACTAGAATATACTGCTTTCTCTGTGGAAAACTGACTGTTGTGTGACCTTAGGCAAATTACTTCACATCTCTGCCTTGCTTCCCTCGCCATCCTCCTATAAAATGGAGGCAATGATATGTGAATTTCTTTGTCAATTAGTTTGAGATTTGCAGATGAATAGCACTGTGAGCTTACTATTACCTTCTCTCACACTCTAGTCAGAACAGAGCTTTCAAGTCACAGTTATAACTCTGAGATCACATCAGGATTTGCAAGTGTGGGATGGAAGAGAAAGTGGATTGAGTGTCATCTAGAGTTTCATGAACTGGATATTGTAATGTTTGCCGTAGATGGGAAGGGGGCTGGAGGTACATTTTAGAAGAAGGGATAAAAATGTGTTGCTTGCAACATGACTTCATGGAAATGTCTGCAGAGCAAATGTGTCAACATGTTGCTCTTTTTCACTTTGTCTGCTGCAAATGTAATACGGCCTTGAAAAGAGCCTACCAGAAATTATGGTAAGGCTGATATTGTAGGGTCCTGTGACTCAAACATCTCAATAATTTGTTTATGGTGGGTTTTTGTGTCTGTGTTTGGTTTCAAGTCCAATTGAAACACAGTTGAAGGAAATCAAATTCACAGGAATAGTGGGGTTTTTTTTCCTGAAAGATTCGAAAATAATATGGCACATGCAAGGGAAGTGGAACACACAGTAGATGTAGCATGCTTTGGTGAAATTGTAACCAGCACATTACTTTGTGAATCTTTGACCTACCCATCCCTCCTCTCTGCTCACTATTTCACCTAGTCTTCTGGACTTATTTGAAACATTCCAAAACTTAGGGAGTGGTTGATGGGTTTTCAAACAAGAAAAGGAAAAAGAAAAATGCTTGCACTAAAACATTTCTCTTTCTCTAACTCCAAAATGTGAGCTTCTCTGTCTCCCAAATCTCTGTCTGAGGCCGGTAGATATTCACTGCTATGTCTGTCCATTCCTTAAAGTCAGTTTCTCAGCCTCTAGGATGAGAATTTAAAGAGATTGAAAAGAGGTGATTCCAGCTGTGTTATTAGGGAAGGACCACTTTGCTTCCAGCCCTGGAATTTTGATGACTGAAGGTGTAAGGATATCGAGAACCTTCTATGGTAGAGAGTTATTTGAAGTCGTTTTTTCGGACTTGTGGAAGACAGAGACTTTGTGTGTGGCAAGCCAGGTGTAAATGCTCAAACCACTAACTGGCTGTGTGGACCCTGCTTTGTGCGCAGTAAATTTTACCTAGTCTGCAAGTGACATACTACTACTTTAGAAAGAGGAGCAATCATTGTGCACTGGGAAACATTTAGTACAGCGCAGCAGAGGCCAGTATGACCAGTTAGTGTGCAGCACTCTAATGTGCTGTAGATTTACACCCTGGTTTCCATGCGTTCCTTCTCTCTCTCTCTCACAGGGATATCCTTTCATAGTTCCTTCAGACGCTGATAATAACGTAATTCCAGCCCTCCCTCACATCTCCCTTGATTACAGCTGATGTTGTGGGTGCCCAGCATTTATGAAAAATCAGGCACATGGTAACTGAAGGCACGTACCGGGGTAGATAGAGATAGGGCCCCTGTAATTCTTTAAAAACATTTACATTCCCTCAGACACTTTCTGTAACTCAGGGTAATGTGCCACCTCCTGGGGAAACCTTCACACCAACAGCCTGTACCAGTAGTAGTGTGGGACTCGACTCCTCTTTTTTATATGTGGATTTTTTATTAACATCTTAATTTTCAAAAACACATGTACCAACTGTCAGGATCCTGAGGTAATTGCACCTGATCCCCTCATGACTCCTTGAAGCACCCTCTATGGTTTCAGACCTCCAGCCATTGTCTTTCTTGAGAGGAGTCCCAATGACACACTTCCCTCTAGACTGGGATTTTAAGATACAATTCTTCCTGCCTATTGTTGGTTTTATGTCCAATTGAAATACAGTTTAAAGAATTGAATTCATGGAATCACAAGCCTACTTAATATGGCTTCTAAAGGGATATTGGCTGCACGTGTATTCTTGGTTCACGAGCGAGAAGCATGTTAGCTCTTGGCACTTGGCCAAGCATCTTGGAATGCCTGTTTTAGAAGAAATAAGCATTCATTCCAAGCCCTGAAAGGCGACCAAAGGGAGAAGGCTGGACCATCACAATCAGCAGGCAAATGCACTTCTAGTAACCTGGGCTTTTATGGCAGCTCATTGCTTTTGTACACCCATCACCTGAGGAGTGGGGCAACCAAAGTGAATATTAAACATCGGCAGCCAGGATATGAAATCTCAAACCTGGATTTCTCTGACCTTAAAGGGGACATAAGGATAGTATAATTTCTGTATTTGGGTCCGGAGGACAGAGAGAATCAATCAGAAGATCTGCTGTGTACAGGTCTGCTGTCAGGACGTCAATCATTGTGATTACCTATACGGGAAGAGCAACCTCAAAGAGGAGATGACCTCTCACAGCGGCATACTATGGCCGGCCGCAGGCATCTCCAAGTCCATCAAGCTCAGCGAGGAGAACACACAAAAGACTCAGTTATCAGAAAGGAGAGGGTCTATCGTGGCGATGCAACAAGTAAGAGTGTGAAGCATGGAAGCCATATTATCCCCACTGCACAGAGGGGAAACTGAGGCATCAAGAGGCTAAGTGACTTGCACAAGGTCACACAGGAAGTCTGTGGTAGAACATAAAATTGAACCCAGCTCAAATCTTAGGCTAGTATCCTAACCACTGGAAAAAACTACCTGCCTCCAATATGCCACTCCTTGTTCCACTGTGCCAGTTTTTACTTTGAAACTATGGCCAACATGCATGTGAAGTAGACACATTGCTATCTGCAACCTTACCACCAGAGATGGTCTATGTTTGGCTGATTTTTTATTTTTTTGAGGTTTTTTATGTTTTGGTTTTTTTAGATTTTTCATAAAATGAAAAGTTCCATTTCAATTTTTTACCCTTTTCTCTACCTTTTTTTTTTCTTTTTTTTTTTAAAACACTTTTCTCTCCCTTTTCCCATTGGAAAGGGCAATGAAAGTCAGTGACCTTTTAAGTCACACAGGTGTTTTTGAAAATGTTACCCATCCTAACTAGCAACTCTTTCTAGGCAGGCTGTGGACTCAAAGTGAGTTCAGCTGGATGGCAGCAAAGACCCAGTGTAGTTAATTGGAATCACCTTTGGGGAATAACTCACTCCCAATCTTTGCAGTCCCCAAAGAATTTCCACTTTCCTATTGGTTAGCAAAGCCTTCTTTTCACTGATTACCTGAACTGTCAGTCCTGAGTATTTCACTCCCTTCCCTCACAATTACATCACCGGGGTGTATAAAATCTGACCAGGTGGTAAGTGGAGGAAAGTAGTGTCTGGAGTACTGAGAAAGGACAGTGGATCAGTCCTTGGTGGAGTGGGATTTGTTGGTGAGGTTTTTGTTATTTTTTTAAATTGTTTACACAGTTTCTTGGTCAGGGCTTTGTACTTATGAGACTAAGAAATGTTTGTATGTGTAAATGTCTGCATTAAGAAGATGTGGATAGGACAGGGGTTGGGAAGCTGGGTCTGGGAAACTTAATGCTCCCTGGCCTTAAGCCTCTTAGCTGATGACACAGGCTCTCAATCTCTCTTTCTTTCTTCTCCTCCCACCCCTGTTAGAGCTATTAAATGGCCTTTAGTCATAGTGATACCTATTGCCTATAATAGACTTTCAAAAAAAACTGAAGACTTTCAACTGCTCTGCCATAAGGAAGAATCTTGCTTGCTTTCTCCTTAGCTGTAGCAGAACTGAAATATTTCTTGCTCTTTAAAAAAGCAGTGACAATGTATTTAGCTCACTATTCCTCTAAATATTCCTTGTTAATCCAATGAGGGCCCTGCCATTCCTTCTAGTCCTGCTTTGGAGTAGAACACCTCTCTTGTCTTTAGGGTGCTGTAACTTCTTTCCCTTTCCAGGTATATCTGATTATACCATGGCTTCTAATGGAAAAGACACAACTATGGCATCCCCAGAGCATGGGGAGGAAGAGCAGCAGGTAGGTGCTCCCTCTTAAGCATTGTTGGTTCAACATGTGTATATGAAAGATGGCTGGCTGTTATCTGGTAGCAGGCTTCACAGATGCACATCTTGATGTCGAGAGATTTGTGCAGTTGCTCTTCCAGATGCTGCAAAATAGCCTGGTTTATAATGATATTTAAAAAGTCTTCTTCCCTTAGTTAACTTAGTGATCCAGTTTCAGTACTACCTTCAAAAGCAGTTTTTGGGGCTCGTCAGATTTTAGCCCCAATCAAAGGATTCTTTAATGGTCAAAGAGATCAAGGGTATAACCACTTGAAAAAGTAAAGGTTCAGCCCCTGCATAGAACATTGCCTCCCTGACTCACTGTTCTGTCCCTTGCCTCACTAGAATGTCTTGAGGAGGGTGGCCAGTCTACCTTTAGTCAACTCTGCCTGTGATCTGGCTGCCACTGCCTATGCTTCCACCAAGGAGAGCCATCCCTATGTGAAGTCCATCTGTGACATGGCAGAGAAGGGAGTGACCTCCATTACCAATGCTGCAGTTAGCAGCACACAGCCAGTTGTAACTAAACTTGAACCTGAGGGTGAGTAAAGCATTTATGCACACCTTTCTGTTTGTGTGCTACAATTTCTCAACAGTAGGCTCTTCACACCCTGTTGGGAAGCTTCCATCTCTAAAACTCAGGTCCATGAAGACCAGTACTCCTTCAGTACTGGAGGAGAAGCTGGCAGTGGGAGGGGTGTGATTATATAGGAAAAAACCGATATGCATGGGCTACTGTAAACATCTGCTAGAGGCTAACAAAGGGCTTTGCTTACACTAGTTACTATTGCTGAACCTGCCCTCACCTTCACTGTAGCTAGGAGGTAAGATTAGTGCTAAGCTCTTTCCCTTTAAGGAGCAACACCCTTTGAAAGGTACCTAATTGCAGAATGAGATCTCCTCATTCTGCATCCAGAGAGCTTCAAAATCTAGGTTGTCACCAACAGAAGCTGGTCCAACAAAATATTACTTCTCTCTTGCCTTGTCTAATATCTCTGTACCAACATGGCTACAACAACACTGCAGACAGATTACAATCGCTAAACTTTTCTTAACTAGCTGCTTATCAGGCAATAGCTCAACAGCAATGGCTGCTCCCTGACTTGCTTCCTTCATGAGAACAGTTAGTTGGACTTATTGCAGCCAAGGCTTTGCAAAAACTTCTTGGTGCCTTCCAGAGGGATGTTTGATCAAAAAGCCTCAGAGCTGTAAGACTATAGGGTGAGATCATGGCACTTTATTCAGAACATAAAAGCCTTCCTCTTGGAGAGGGAGCCTGCAAAGTGATGCCTAGAATGCTTGGGTAAGAGACAATTCTGCAGTAACTACAAATGGGGGAAGAGAGTGTTGAGATGCTAGTCATACCTATCTTAATTCAGTTGGCCCATTAGGATGCATGGGAAGAAACATGGAACTATGAACTATTGAAGGGGACACTATTTTCATGGAAACTTTTTTTACAAAAGTTCATAACTTGGGGGAGAGGGAGGGAACCACCTTACATGGGGAAGGAAGGGGGAAATGTGCAGCACCTACAACCCGAACATTTGTCGCCTGAACATATTGGCAAACTGAAGCTCTCATTTACAAACCTGGCTCACATCTGAAATATTGCAATAGCAAAATTGACCACTTAAACTGAACTCCTGGTTTTTCTATAGCGACAACAGCAGAGGAGGGTGTTTCTGAAGTACCTGACAAAGTGGAGGAGAATCTGCCAGTCCTTCAACAGACTGCTGATGAGGTAACTTTCACCACCCTCTCAGAAAGGCATGATGTTTTGTCTAGTGAAAGGGATGCCAATAATGGGATGCTTCCTCCAGCAGAGGAACACTCCATACTAAAAGTGGTCAAGAGGCAGGAGCTAGTGTCTAAATATAACTCTGGTCTGATGCTTAACAGCAAGATGCAGTTCTTCCCCTGAAGATTTGACCTCTGGGGCAGGGCAGAGCAGGTGGTAATCCCCTCCCCCAACCTCAATCTCTGGGTAAATGTACAGTAATTCAGAGTGATTCCACCACAATAACTTGCTTGATCACTCTTCTCTAGCCTACATCTGAGACACAGGAGCTGGCCTCTCCCAGACTGACAGATGTCAAGGAGACCATGATCAGAGTGGTAGATATGACCAAAGAGGCTGTGCAGGACAGTATGAAGACCACCAAATCAGTGGTAACTGACAGCATGAGCACAGTTGTGGAATCAAGAATGGGCCAACTGGCCATAAGTGGAATGGAAGCAGTGCTGGAGAAATCTGAAGAGCTCTTGGATCACTATCTGCCCATGACAGAGGATGAACTAGGTCAGACCACATGAGTGAGAGGTCTATTATCTTAAAGTTTAGGGTAATCCTCCCTTTGGGCCAAACGTCTCTCTAGGCTTCTCAGTCTTATCTGTCACCAAATGCAGGTTCATTCTACAGCCTTTCCAATCTTAACCCTCAGTCTCAGCTTTCAGTTGTTGCTCAAATCCTTTTTCATGCCCACCAAGTGGGGACAGGGTGGTACTAAAGGAATTATAGGCATGACTATTCATTAGTCATGACTAAGATTTAGCATATTTTGATGCTGTGGATGTGGGTTTGTGTTAAGGTTGAAGCTACCTGTGTGGCACTTGATGGGTGCTAAGACAAATGCTTGTTACAAGGGAGCTTAAGGTTTAGCAGACCAGTATGGCTTGTACTTCTTTCACAATCTCCTCACCTGAGAGGGTGAACAACCTGAACTCTCTTCCCTCTAGCTGAACTTGCTGAAGCTGTGGAAGGGGCTGAAGTGTCTTCATCACAACCACAAGAGCATCGGAGTTACTTCGTGCGTTTAGGTTCCCTGTCAACCAAACTTCGCCAACGTGCCTACCGCTACTCCCTGAACAAGATGAGACATACCAGTCAAAGCATCAGAGAGGCTCTTTGCCAGCTTCATGAAACCATGGGACTGGTAGGAACTCAACTATCTCTTCAAACTGATGCCCTTCAGGGTAGGGGAACACTAGTACCACACATGTATAGAATGTGGTACATGAGGCTTAGGCCTCATTCATAGTTGTGCTGTGTAACTAGACCCTTCTACTCTTGCTGCATTGAGCATACCACACTGTGGGGTGAAGGCATGTCAAAGAGTAGAACTAGAATAACTGATGTGCAAAGGTCTCATCTCTGGATATGCTTAATCCACTTCTAGATTGAATACCTTAAGCAAGGTGTGTCTCTTCAAGAAGTCCAGGAGAAGTTCCATCACATATGGCTGAGCTGGAATAGAGAGCAGCCAAAAAGCAGTGACCTCAAGGATTTGGCAAAACCAGAGGTATGTACATTTGGGTGTGTGCATGGAGGGGGCGGGGCAGGGTCAGCTCCGTTGTGAGACATTAGCAATTATTCTGGGCCTTGCAGGGTGGCATCTTTGGATAAGTAGCTCAAACTCGGGTCACCTTAGTTGTTCCCTTTTTTGAGTTGTTCCCTAAAGTGATGTCACACCAGCACGGTCTGTGCCCAAGGAGCATAATCTCATTTTGATGCATGCTTCCTACTCTCTAAACCTCTGCACAGCCTGAAAACTGACTGTAGATCATGGGTTTCAGTGGTTGCAAACCCTGTTAATTTGGCTTAGCTCTCTTCTGACCTACCTTACATGGCTTATTGCCTCTATTAGCCTCCATTGTCACAAGTGGCTTCTCTTAGGGAAGGCACAACTTGGCCTCCTTTACGTATCCTGAAAGAGCATGGCACACCCATTGCAGACCTTGTTGGTGCCATGGTCCTTCCATCAGACTACCGTGATGGCAGCGTACTTGCTACTGCCACTGCCTCAGTGATCTTGTAAGGCAGCAAGTTTGATCCTTATTGTGTTTTGAACATAGAATTAAACTCCTGTTTCTCCAACAGATGGAGTCTGAGACTTTGGCCATATCCCGCAGCATTATCCAGCAGCTGCAGGATGCCTGCCAGATGCTAGTATCCAGCATTCAAGGTCTCCCCACCAACTTTCAGGATAAGGTGAAACAGATGTATCGCAACATGGAAGAGCTTCATGCATCCTTCTCCACTGCCCATTCCTTCCAGGATCTCTCCAGCAGCCTCCTAACCCAGAGCCAGGAGATGGTGACCAAGGCCCAGGAATATGTAGATGAGCTGATGGCATACATGATGGAGAATACTCCTCTGTCTTGGGTGGTGGGACCATTCATCCCATCTGGTAAGGTGTCAGAAGATGCCATTGAACCACAAAACCAAGAAAATGAGGCTGAGGAAGCCTCCAAGTCTAAGGAGGCCCTGTGACCTAGAAACCTGACACTTCAACTTCGAAGGAAGGCAAACTCATTCAGTCTTCCTTCTGACTTCATGTGTACTAGCATACTTCAGGAAAGACACCAGTGGCTAGTACTCATATGCACTGTGCCTAAATCTCTCTCCTAATTTCTGGAGGTGTTGTGTGACTGCTATAATGTAGATCACTTCTCAGCTCAGATACTACTTGTTTGTGTTATCACTGTCCGTCTTCAAAATAAAATGTCACTTCATTTGAATGAAGGTCTAATCTGCTCTTTCTAAGAGGTGACTTCCAGGTCTCTAGTAGACATCTGTGCCTGCCATTAGTCATGCTATATGTAGCCTTGTTTGCCAGTAGCAGCAACCACTGGCATTAGTATGTAGACACTTAAAAGCCTGGGAAGCTTACCCCATATACCATAGAACCAAATGTAGAGCCTTAATTTCTAAGTAGTTCTAGATCACTAATCACACCTGTAAACATGCCTTATCTTCTGGTGAAACTGAGAACAGAAACAAGTGTTGCTCTCATGGCTGTGGTAGAATTGCACTTGGGATATGAGGTAGCAACTTCTGAAAGGTAAACAATGCAATCATTAAAATTCCTACCACTATCTAGCCAACCTGCCCCAAGAGAACAGGCCTGGGATTCCTTTGCTGTCCCTAGAGGGGCTCTAGGGCATAAATGTCACAGCCTATGAAATATTGGTTACTCGGGTGGAGGATGTGCTAGTGTGTAATCTCAACCATCTATAAATCACTTTGAGTCTGTATCGAGGCTGCATATTTCCATACTTCACAGCTGGAAATATAGAAGATTGCATGTATAACCTTTGCCCTTTGGAAAGCAGGCCCTTTAAATCCACATCATAGGATGATGAGTACCAGGGCTAGCAGTGTTTTGGTTTTCTGTGGGTACAGATGGAGTCTGGGGGTACCTTAAAGGTAACAGACTTATTTGGGCATAAGCTTTTTGTGGGTAAAGGACCACTTCAGATGTCCTTTACCCACAAAAGCTTATGCCCAAATCCATTTCCTCTAAGGTACCACCAGACTCCTCTACCCTGTTATCAAAAAGTGAGTAATTCAGCTTTTCCCACAGCCTCAAACCCAACTGTCAAATAGGAAAGGCCTCAATCACTGCTATGAAATACAAAGCAAACCATACAAATTAAAATAAGAGCTTTTGGATTTCAAATGAAGGTGGTACACTGCCCATACTACAGACAATACGGGTTCTGTGTAGTGCACCACATACCCTAGAAAGCAACAGCACAATGGCCCTCAGTGTTTAAAGGTATTTAGGCATTGCTCCAGGACCTCCCAAGACAACTTTCACTTAAAGTGACTTCAGCACTTAGTGATTATATCACTCGTTGAAAATGAGACTGATGGTGCTGTTGCATAGGTCTTACAGAGCAGTGTTCTAAAAACTTTATAGGTCAGAGCAGCCCACTTTAAAAATAAAAGTGCTCTAACCTAAAACCCCAGCCAAACTTGAGGGTGCTATGATAGCTTGGTTACCACCCAGAGCCTAGGCTCTTCCCAGCTCTGCTACTCCCTTGAGACATTTCTATGCTTTGTGCCTCTGTGGAAGAGTCACATGATACCACTTGTGAAACAGGGATAATAGTTTCTGTAACCATACTGAATACTAGTAGATTTCAGTATACTGCAACTAGTACAAGGGGGTCCAGTTGCAGCAGAGTAGCACACACAAGCCTCAACTGCAACTATTACAGCTGTGAATTTCCTAATGTGCACAAATGCTAAAGTTTGCACAATGTAGCTGTATCCAAAGTCAATGGGAGAGAAGCTGTTCCAGATGCATTTTTCTAAGCCACTCTTTCTACAGAGGGGAAAATTATCTAGTGGTTCTGGAACATCTACATTCTATAAAGCAACTGTGAATGCCTTGCCTACAGTAAAAGGAAGATGCAGCTTATTCCACCAAAAGTGTTGCCAGTATCATTTATGACTTCAGCAAATGAAATAAGTAGGGCTGTCAATTAATTGCAGTTAACTCACACAATTAACTCAACTAAATCATGATTAACAATGCAATTAAGCACAATTTTTTTCTAAACAGTAGAATACCAATTAAATATTTTTGGATAGCCTACATTTTCAAATATATTGATTTCTATTAAACATAATAAAATCTGTACAGTGCTGACTATATATTTGGACTGTAAAAAGTATATTTTTCAATTCACCTACAAGTACTGTAGTACAACTCTTTATCAGGAAAGTGTAATGTACAAATGTAGACTTTTTTTGTTATAACTGCTCTCAAAAACAAAATGTAAAACTTTAGATCCTACATGTCCACTCAGTCCTACTTCTTATTCTGCCAATTGGTAAGGCACACAACTTTGTTTACATTTACAGGAGATGCTGCTGCCTGCTGCTTATTTACAATGTCACCTGAAAGTGAGAACAGGTGTTTACATAGCACTTTTGTAGCTGGTGTTGCAAGGTATTTATGTTCCTGATATGCTAAACATTCTTATGCCCCTTCATGCTTTAGCCACCATTGCAGAGGA
>NC_133769.1:120606081-120613032 GCF_003597395.2 Chelonoidis abingdonii
TCATACTGTTAACTTGTTTCTTAACACCTTTCTGAGTCTAACACATCATACAACTTGTGGGAAAAGATAGTTAATTATTTTTAAAAGATTTAATTCTCCCAATTCAAGGAAGATGTGGAAGTGGACAAGGCCCATTTTCTAAGCACCCCTCTTCTCCTAGGTACTCCAGAAAACCTAGGGAAATTTTAGTCTAATATTTCTAAGATTAAAAATATGCAAAATTACTCGTCTGCCTCCTCCCTTGCAGTGATACTGTGGAGATACTGGCAAGAAGAATAACAAAGCTGTTGAAGCCTTCTTTGGAAACATGATAAGGAAGCAAAAAGGCACACCCAATTTTTAATAAATGCCTCTGGCAAGTCACATCAAACTAGCAAGATAAGTACTCTTACCTTGGCTACTAGACCTCATAGTTAAATAGATCCCTGCAGTGGATACCCAGGCTCTTGAAGTAGCTTGATTTAATTTGAGTCTTCAGCCCACAGAGACTTCTGTTGTCAATATCCACAACAGCTCCAGAGGGACTGATTTCCTGGAAACACAGGTGATTCAATCTCCACAGTGACCATCCTTCCTCCAAGTCAATGACATGATGCTTCTTTTTGTAGGATGTGTTCAGCAAGGTCCTCAGTCAGCTCTTAGTCCATGCTGATCATGGCCTGGGTTCCATGCTTCCACCTCTGAAAAGGAGCACCACGGAAACATCACATTTGCCCATGATCCTGCCATCAGTGATATACCCCTAGTTATGACTACATTTGAACCTCAAGGTGAGTAAATCATGGGATGAAGTTGGATTTCTGTACTTACTGCAGAGGTGACATGCAACTAGAATGTACTGCTTTCTACGTGGAAAACTGACTGTTGTGTGACCTTAGGCAAACTGCTTCACATCTCTGCCTTGCTTCCCTCCCACCCTCCTATAAAATGGAGGCAATGCTATGTGAAATCCTTTATAAATTAGTTTGAGATTTGCAGATGAATAGCACTGTGAGCTTACTATTACCTTCCCTCACACTCTAGTGAGAACAGAGCTTTCAAGTCGCAGTTATAACTCTGAGATCACAGCAGGATTTGCAAGTGTGGGATGGAAGAGAAAGTGGATTGAGCGTCATCTAGAGTTTCATGAACTGGATATTGTAATATTTGCCACAGATGGGAAGGGGGCTGGAGGTACATTTTAGAAGAAGGGATAAAAATGTGTTGCTTGCAACATGACTTCATGGAAATGTCTGCAGAGCAAAAGTGTCAACATGTTGCTCTTCCTCACTTTGTCTGCTGCAATTGTAATATGGCCTTGAAAAGAGCCTACCAGAAATTATGATAAGGCTGATATTGTAGGGTCCTGTGACTCAAACATCTCAATAATTTGTTTATGGTGGGTTTTTGTGTCTGTGTTTGGTTTCAAGTCCATTTGAAACACAGTTGAAGGAAATCAAATTCACAGGAATAGTGGGGGGGGGTTTTTCTGAAAGATTAAAAATGAGGCAGAAATAAAGGCACAATGCAGAGAAGAGACACGCAGAGAAGAGACACACAGCGAGAAAGTGTAGGTGGAAAACTGTAACCAGCTAATTACTTGTGAATCTTTGATCACCATCCCTCCTCTCTGCTCACTATTTCACCTAGTCTTCTAGGACTTATTTGAACAATCCAAATTTAGGAGTGGTTGATGGGTTTTCAAACAAGAAAAGGAAAAAAGAAAAATTGCTTGCCACTAAAACATTTCCTCTTTCTCCAACTTCCAAAAATGTGGAGCTACTGTCTCCCAAATTTACTGTCTGAGGCCATATTCACCTTGCTATGTCCATCCTTAAAGTCAGATCTCTCAGCCCTCTAGGATGAGAATTTAGGAATTGAAAGAGGTGTTCTCAGCTGTTTTAGGAAGGCACTTGTCTTCAGCCTGGAAGTTTTGATGACTGAAGGTGTAGGATCTGGAGAGGCACTTCTATGTAGAGATTTTGAAGTCACTTTTTGGACTTGTGGAGACAGAGACTTTGTGTGTGCAAGCCAGGTGTAAATCTCAACACACTAACTGGCTGTGTGGACCGTTCGGTGCAGTAAATTTACCTAGTATGCAATGATATACTACTCTTTGAAAGAGGAGCAGATCATGTGCACTGGGAAAACATTCAGTACACGCAGCAAGGTCTTATGACCAGTTAGTGTGCAGCACTCTAATGCTGTGTGATTTACCTCCTGGTTGCCACTGCGTTCCTCTCTCCTCTTTCAAGGCAAATCCTTTCATAGTTCCTTCGAGCCCTGGATCATAAAACTGTATTCCAGCCCATCCTCACACTTCCCTTGATTACAGCTGGAGTTGTGGGTGCCAGCATTTATGAAAAATCGCGCATGGTAAGAGGCACCTACCCTTAGAGAGAGAGTGGCCCCTGATTCTTTTAAACACATTTACATTCCTCACACACTTTCTGTAACTCAGGGTATATGTGCCACCTCCTGTTTTAGAAGAATAACTTCTTGTGTGTTAGGTCAGAGCCTGAAACGACAGGAGAAGGTCTGACCATCACAGACCAGCGCAATGCACGTGCTAGTAACCTGGGCTTTTAGTGGCAGCTCATGCTTTGTCCAGCCATCCTAGTGGGAGCAGAAAGTGATATTAAACATGGCAGCCAGGATGATGAAATCTCAAACCTGGATTTCTCTGACCTTAAAGGGGAGCATGAAGGAAGTATAATTCCTGTATTTGGCCTGGAGGACAGAGAGAATCAGAAGATACTGCTTGTAACAGGTCTGCTCAGGACCAGTCATTGTGATGTACCTCTGGGAAGAGCACCTCAAAGAAGGAGATGACCCCAGCAGCGGCACCAGGGGGGCAGGCTTCTCCAAGCCATCAAGCTCAGGAGGCAAGCAAAACTTCAGTTTACAGAAAGTGAGAGGGTACAGTCTGCACAACAGTAAGAGAGTACTGGAGTTCTTCGAAACTCAGCCATCGGGGACACCTCAGAGGGACTGGGGGTGGGCCTCAGCTATCATCCATAAACAGCTGGAAGCATAGTTAATCTCCTCAGAGCCTCCAGACGCTGTCCCTGAACACAGATACCGCTTCTCTGCCTCACCCTGTGTAGAACAGGTAGATGCTTCTACATACACTGGTGACAATGTATGTGATCCAGAAGGAGTTGCTCTTTGGAGTCATAGAGATGGTCCTGCCTGGTGTAGCTCTCACTTGCAGAGAGTGGCAATGGAACAAGCCTTGTTATCGGTCACCATGGCTAGGGAGGAAGAAGAGAGCTGTGGGGCTTAATCTACATATGGTATCTTGTATCTCTTATAATGCTCTAAAGTTTTTTGGTCAAGATTTTAAAGAATAACAATCCTATGGGTAGTACTAAATAACCATGAGGGAAAGCGCAGATGAGGCATTGTTTGACTAGGATTTTGAATCTCCACCTGTTGTTGGCTCTCATTTGATCAAAATGTGTTTTTTTGGAGAATTTAGAAAATGTATCCTAAATTAAACTTTGCTGTTTATATGAGCTGTGCATGTGGCTGGTTCAGTTATCCTTAGTTCTCTTTGGATAAGTCTGTGCCAGGTTGATTTGTCATCTGGTCTGATGCTATAGGTCAATTTTCCTCTTGGATTTATGGTTTCGCTGTGATTTGTCAGCAAGAGAGGATTCACCATTTGCAGTAACTTAACACGATATGTCAATGGTACCTTTCTCTGATTGCATTTTAGGTGCCTGAATCTCCATTTCATAAGGAAATGCACTTTCTGACTTGTTGACCACAAAGGTACTCTGCCACTGTTAGCGGAAACTATTAGCCCTTCCTTTCTCAAAAGGAGTTGCGGGGTGTGTGTGTGTGTGTAAACATATATTCATACCCTACTATTTGAGGCCATCAGGTGGTCTGTACAAGAAGACTTTGGGAGGGATCGAGGAAGAGGAGTGGTATTGTGAGGTGGAAAAGGATCGTGTGAGCAGAAGCTACACTGGTTTTCGCTGGAAGGGGTCTCACCTATAGGCTTTTCAAGAACTTGAGCATCCTTCCTTTCACTGCTTATGGTGCAGCTATTTGCATGTGGCTGTGTTTAGCAGTGGTTGCATACTGACTGATCTGCAGCATTCTGAAAAAGCCATCATATTTGGCATTCACTGCCCTAAGTGGCATGTATGCCTTGGTATGTGGCTGCACCTGAAAAAACTTGCCGCCAAAAGAAACCAACCTCTGCATTCAGCGTTTATTGTTACACAGCTCCATTGCAGAACAAATACTTCAATATTTTTTTTAATCCAGGAAAACTGACATACCCATGGGAGCAAAGGATTTGAAACCAATGCTTCTGTAAAGCTATTTTCAATTTCACCATATTAGCCCAGTAGGTTTAAGAAAAATCTTTAACTAGCCAATTTGATCTTTCCTCATAACTACTGGTCTCTAAAATTTAAGGGCCTAATTGAGTTTTGACTGAAGTCAGGCTTCTGCCATTGACTTCAGTAAGAGAAAGGGAAGATATGAGAATTAAAGAGTATGGCAACCAAATCTGGTCAAATTTAGAATTCCGTTTGTGGAAAATTGGACACTACCAATCTTGTTCCCTGATTCATATGAAACACTTTGAAAACCCACAATGAAAATTTAAAAGAGAACTTTTAAAGTAAACCAAATTTTCTAGATTTTTTTTTTCAGTTTTTAAAGTTGAAAATGTTTGGAATTTTTAAAATCTTTCTCAGACTTCTTTTTTTCTGATATCTCCATTCTTCAACATCCTTCCTGAATTGTGGACAGGAAACTGAACAAGGAATCTCTGTGCCAGTTCTGCCTGCTCTAAACGAGTAATAACCTCTTTCTACTTAAGATTCACCTGTTTATACATCCAAGGATTGCATTAGCCCTTTTGGCCACAGTTCTCACTGGATATAATGTTCATCTGATTATCCATTATGCTCTTCTAGTCCTTTCACAATTGGTGCTTACCAGAATAGTCCCTATCTTGGAATATGATGTACATTCTTTGTTCTTAAATGATAACTATTTCCCTTAACAAATTGTCATGTCAAAATGTAAGCTGGGTCAGCAAATAGTATCCAAGCAATCAAGATCATCTCGCATCAGTACCTCTTCATTATTTATGCTCCTCTAGTCTTAGAATCTGCAACTCTTGCAGTAAGACTTGGGGCTTCATTCAAAGGAATTTAGGCATTGAATGCTGAGCATTTGCAAGTTTCAACTTTTAAGGCCTACACAAATCACGAAGCCACTGCAATCCTACAAAGGGGCTGCCAGAAAGCATGGCCCCATCACTTTTTACCAATCATAGGGGCGAGCAATGAGTGAAGAGTCAGACAGGAGTGAGTGGGTGGATGGGGTCTCAGAGTGGGGAAGGACAGAATAAGGGTGGGGGCTCAGGGGGAAGGGGTGGCATTGGGGGTGGGACTACAGTTCAGATGCCCCTCCACACTTTTAGGCTTTGTGGACAGGAGTAGCAGAAGCTTCCTAAGTTAAGCATCTAGGCTCCCTATGCAATGAAGGGGGAGAGCTAAGCACCTTAGAATTCAGTTCATAGGAGCCAGTGCATTAGGTGGGGAGCCACTAACTTAGTCAAATAGGAGATGCTAGCAACAGGGGTATATGTTGTAAGCTACATCCCTCTAATAAAGAGAAACTCCCATCTCTGCTAGTGGTCCACAACTGAGTGCCCCTGTCCTGGAATCAGGTGGCTTAGATAGCTGAGTTGTTTCTAGTGATTGGAGCTGGAAGACTGGACCTTGTATGCTTTACCCCCAACTCTGCCAGCTGGATGCCCTACTTGCCAGGCTCCAGAGTCATTCATTCTCTCTCTCTCTCTCTCTCTCTGCCCCACTGACTCTAAGTATGTATCCCCAGTAGAACAGCTTCAGATAGTCACACCTGATACATCAATGGTACAGCCAAGGACCAAGTATTTGTCCTAATTTGCGGAAATTTCCCAACCTCCCCTTATTTTTTCCCCTTCCCACTGTACAGTCAGTAAAATTCCTACCACACTTTCTACCACAGGTACGCTACACACGATATGACAGGAGTGCCTGTCTGACTCATGTCTGCAGAGAAACATTAATAAAGACTTCATAAGGCTGTGTCTCATAAAAACAAATGTTTCCAAGGCCAGCATTAGAGGAGCTCTCTCCTACAGATGATCATATAAGATGTGAAATGTTACTCCTATACTGTATGTATTATCAAAAAATGTGTAACTACTTACACTAAACAATATGTTCCACCTTGTATTTAGCTGTGACACTGAGTACGTTTCTCCCACCACCAAAAGCTGGTCCAATGAAAGAGAGTACCTCACCCACCTTGTCTCTCAGTGGCATTTAGCCCCACAGTTCCACACTATAGTATTCTTGAACACCTTGTAAATCACGTGGATGCTCTAGCAAGGTTGCATGCTTCAGCACTCAAGCACATGAAATGCCAAAGTAGAGGCTGCCCATTCAATTCTAACCCTTGTGCCTAGCAGGCATTTGAAAACTATCACTTTGTATTGCATACTAAGTAATATAGCTTTTCCACAACCTCTGGTCTAGCTGTCAAATGCTCTTCCTATCACTCACATGTATGAAACGCACAGTAACCAAGGCCGGCTGTAGCCATTTCGCCACCCCAAGCACGGTGGCATGCCGCGGGGGGTGCTCTGCCACTCGCTGGTCCCGCGGCTCCGGTGGATCTCCCACAGACGTGGCTGCGGAAGGTCTGCTGGTCCCACAGCTCTGGTGGACCTCCCGCAGGCGTGCCTGCGGCTGATCCATTGGAGCCGCGGGACCAGCGGACCCTCCGCAGGCACAGCTGTGGAAGATCAACTGGAGCCGCCTGCTGCCCTCCTAGCAAGCGGCAGAGCACCCCTCATGGCCACACCATCACCGGTTCATTCACCTGCACGTCCACGAATGTAATATACGCCATCATATGCCAGCAATGCCCCTCTGCTATGTACATTGGCCA
>NC_133769.1:120613057-120640701 GCF_003597395.2 Chelonoidis abingdonii
AAAACCAAATGAACAAATTGGAAGCCATCAAATTGCCCTGACCACTCGCAAGAAGCAAGTCGAGAATCCTAGGTGTAGTGGGGCATTACGAACAATTTATCCCCCACTCCACAAGGGCAAGCCCCCTGACAGACCTAGTGAAAGCCCGTGGACCTGATCTAGTAAGATGGTCTGATGCAGCAGAGAAGCATCAAGACCTAAGGACTGCCCTGTGCAATAACCCTGTACCGATAGCCCCTGATTTCACAAGGAATTTATCCTGCAGACAGATGCATCAGAAGTAGGATTGGGGCTGTTCTATCACAGATGATCAGGAAGGAGAACACCCGATTCTCTACCTCAGTAGGAAACTCTTCTGAGGGAACAAAAATGTGCAGTGGTGGAGAGAGAGTGCCTCGCCGTAACATGGGCCATGGAAGCATTGCGCTACTACTTGCTCGGGTGCAGATTTGTCCTCGTGACCCACCATGCCCCTCTTCAGGATGCAGTGGAACAAGGAGAAGAAACAAGGGACCAGGTGTTCTGTCCCTCCAACTTTTCAGTTCCGTGTGCAACACAGAGCAGGGAGCCATATGGCAATGGCTGACGACTTGTCCAGTGTGCACTGTCTGGCATCCCAAGCTGCCCCCCCTTAGTGTAAGCAGCGGGGAGGTATGTGAGAGATCCAAACCAGTGGGGTACAGGAGCTTGGTAGAGGGCAATATACTGGTCACTGAATGAGTAGTTTTCTGTTCCTGAGTGACCAGAGCAGGGGCTGCACTAGAGATAATCAGGAACCTGCTAGACCAATTAAGGAGACAGGCTGATTAGCCACCTGCAGCATCAAGACAGGCTAATCAGGGCACCTGGGTTTAAAAAGGAGCTCACTGCAGTCAGTCGAGGGGGCCAGAGGAGAGGAAGTGCGTGTGAGGAGCGGAGCAAGAGGCGCCCAAGCTGAGAGTGAGAGGGTGTGCTGCTGGAGGACCAAGGGTACAAGCATTATCAGACACCAGGAGGAAGGTCCTGTGATGAGATAAAGAAGGTTTTGGAGGAGGCCATGGGGAAGTAGTTCCGGGAGAGTTAGCTGTCATGCGGCTGTTACAGGAGGCACTATAGACAGCTGCAATCCACAAGGCCCTGGGCTGGAACCCGGAGTAGAGGGTGGGCCTTGGTTCCCCAAACCTCCCAACTCTTGATTCAGACACAGGAGAAAGTTGACTCAGTGTGGAAAGATCACTAGGGTGCGCCAATCTGCCAATTAGCGCAGGCCCACCAAGGTAGAGAAGGAACTTTGTCACAGCTGATAATTGTACATGATGTGAAGCACAATGCTACTCCCAGATGTTGTTAATTTTAACACACCATTTATTAATGAATAATAGTATTTTTGATGAGGGTAGTTCCTGGAAGAGCTATGTGTCCAATCTGAGCTGAAGACCCTCTACTTTCAAGTGGAAGCCCTAAATATTAGAGAACCTGGAACAGAGAACTGGGAGAGAGAATGATCTTATGCCCTCTCTTTTTTTCTGCTTTATAATACATGGAAATTACATGAAAGGAATTTTTTTGACTCTCCAAAGCATCATCTTGGTGGCGATCTTTTGAACTTTAACCTTCTCTCATTGAGATTCTAATTTTCACACAAGCAGTAACTGGACAGCTGAGGAAGAGATGTTTAGTCTCTACTGTTAACTTGATTCTTAACACCTTCTGAGTCTAACACATCATACAACTTGTTGGGAAAAGATAGTTATTTTAAAAGATTTAATTCTCCAATTCAAGGAATGTGTGAGTGCACGAGCCCATTTTCTAAGCCCTCTCTCCTCCTAGTACTCCAGAACAACCTAGGGATATTAGTCTAATATTTCTAAGATTAAAAAATATGCAAAATTACTGTTCTGCCTCCTCCCCGCAGTGATACTATGGTGATAGGCAGAAGTAACAAAGCTGTTTAAGCCTTCTTTGAAACATGATAAGGAAGCAAAAAAGGCACACCCAATTTTTATATGTCTCTGCAAGTCACATCAAACTAGCAAGAATAAGTACTCTTTACCTCGGCTACTAGACCTCATAAGTTAAATAGATCCTGCAATGGATACCTAGACTCCTGAAGTAGCTTGATTTTAATTTGAGTCTTCAGCTCACAGAGACTTCTATTGTCAATATCCACAACAGCGCCAGAGGGACTGATATCCTGGAAACCTAGGTGATTCAATCTCCACAGTGACCGTCCTTCTCCAAGTCAATGACATGATGCCTCTTTTTGTAAGATGAGTAAATCGCAGGATGAGTTGGATTCTGTACTTGTCTCAGAGGTGACAGTCAACTAGAATGTACTGCTTCTCATGTGGAAAAACTGACTGTTGTAAGTACTGTGAGGGTACGTCTACACTACAGATATTCTGATTTTACATAAACGGTTTTGTAAAACAGATTGTTAAAAGTGATGTGCACGAGGACACACTAAGCACATTAATTCGGTCGTGTGTCCATGTCTGAGGCTAGCATCGATTTCTGGAGCATTGCCTGTGGGTAGCTATCCCATGTTCCCGCAGTCTCCCCCGCCCATTGGAATTCTGGGGTTGAGACCCTAAGCACGATGGTGCAAAACAGTGTCGCGGGTGATTCTCGGGTAAATGTCGTCACTCATTCCTTCCTCTGTGAAAGCAATGGCAGACAATCATTTCGCGCCCTTTTTCCCTGGATTGCCCGGCAGATGCCATAGCACGCAACCATGGAGCCCGTTCAGCTTTTTTTTACGGTCATCGTATGTCTACGATGTTGCTAACAAGGCGGTATGCAGCACTACACAGCAGCATTCATTTGCCTTTGCAGATAGCAGAGATGGTTATCAGTGTTCTGTACGTCTGCCATGCCATTGTAATGGCGATGAGATGACGGTTATTAGTCATCTGTACCATCTGCTGCTGTCATGGGGCCCTGGCTGAGTCGGCCTGGCATGCAAAGACAAAAATGGATTGACTTGGGAGTCATTTCCCTCTTTTATGATATCTAAAAATAATCAGTCCTGCCTAGAATATGGTGCAAGGTACTAGAGAACCAGGTACTAGGAACCAGAGAGCACAGTCGCTCCCATGTCAGATCCCACGAAATGATGAGCTACTGCCATTCTAGGGGGTGCCCCTACAACAACCCCACCTGTTGCTTCCTGCTCCTCAACCTCTGGGCTACTGTTCAGTATGTCCCCAATTTGTGTGATGAAGTAATAAAGAATGCAGGAATAAAAACACTGACTTGTTAGTGAGATAAAATGAGTGGGAGGCAGCCTCCAGCTGCTATGATAGTCCAGGTAGGACATTAAACGGTGGGGAGAGGAGGCCAGCATCCCGCTGCTATGATAGTCCAGGCAGGACATTAAACGGTGCAGGGAGAGGAGCCCAGCATCCCGCTGCTATGATAGTCCAGGCAGTACAGATCTTTTCTTTACATATGAAAGGAGGGGGACTGGAGCTCAGCCCCCAGTTGCTATGATGGAAACGGTTACCAGCGTTCTGTACCATCTACTGGAAATGATCAGGATCATTCCTATTTCTACCAGGCACCCTGGCCGACCTCACCTGAGGCTAGCCAGGAGCACGATGATGACGATGGATAGCAGTCATATTGTACTGTCTTCTACCAGAGAGGGAGAGGATAGGATACTGCTGTTCACTGCCGCAGCATCGCGTCTACCGCAGCACGCAGTAGCATACGGTGACATTGAAAAAAGTCAAGAAACGATTTTTTTTCCTTTTCTTTCACGGGGGGAGGGGTTAAATTAACGAGCCTATACCCCGAACCACCCCGGACAAGTGTTTACCCTACAGGCTTTGGGAGCTCAGCCAAGAATGCAAATGCTTTTGACACTGCTGGCGGACTGTGAGATAGCTGGAGACCTCAGTATCCCCCTCCCCCCTCCCTCCCGTCATTGAGGTCCATTTGATTCTTTGGCTTTCTGTTACGCTTGTCACGCAGCACTGTGCTAGCCTGGAGATTTTTTTCAAATGCTTTGGCATTTCGTTCTTCTGTAACGGAGCCTCTGATAGAACAGATTTGTCTCCCCATACAGCGGTCAGATCCAGTATCTCCTGTACGGTCCATGCCGAGCTCTTTTGGATTGGGACTGCATCACCACCCTGCTGATCAGAGCTCCCCGCTGGCAAACAGGAAATCAATCAAAAGTTCTCGGGGCTTTTCCTGTCTACCTGCCAGTGCATCTGAGTTCAGATTGCTTTCCAGACGTCACAGTGGTGCACTTGTGGATAAAGCCCGGAGGCCAATACCGTCAATTTGCGGCCACACTAACCTAATCCGATATGTAATACAATTTAAGCACTACTCCTCTCGTCAGAGGAGTGTCAGAAACTGGTTAAGAGCCCTTTATATCGATATAAAGGGCCTCGTTGTGTGGATGGGTGCAGCGTTAAATCGTTTATCGGCTGCGAAAATTGGTATAAACTCATAGTGGTAGACAGCCCTGTGCTTATTTACCTTCCCTCACACTCTAGTCAGAACAGAGCTTTCAGTCGCAGTTATTACTCTGAGATCACAGCAGGATTGCAATGTGGATGGAAGAGAAAGTGGATTGAGTGTCATCTAGAGTTTCATGAACTGATATTGTAATATTGGCGCAGATGGAAGGGACTGGAGGTACATTTTAGAAGAAGGGATAAAAATGTTGTTCCTTGCAACATGACTTCATGGAAATGTCTGCAGAGCAAATGTGTCAACATGTTGCTCTTCTCACTTTGTCTGCTGCAAATGTAACGGCCTTGAAAAGAGCCTACCAGAAATATTGGTAAGGCTGATATTGTAGGGTCGTGTGACTCAAACATCTCAATAATTTGTATTTTATGGTGGGGTTTTTGTGTCTGTGTTTGGTTTCAAGTCCAATTGAACACAGTTGAATGAAATCAAATTCACAGGAATAGTGGGGTTTTTTTTCCTGAAAGATTAAAAAATTGAGGCAGAAATAAAGGCACAATGCAGGGAAGGGAGACACAGAGAGAAAGTGTAGTGGAAAATTGTAACCAGCTAATTACTTGTGAATCTTTGATCACCATCCCTCCTCTCTGCTCACTATTTCACTAGTCTTCTGCGGACTATTTGAACATTCCAGACTAGGTGGTTGATGCGGTTTTCAAACAAGAAAAGGAAAAAAGAAAATTGCTTGCCACTAAAACATTTCCTCTTTCTCTAACTTCCAAAAATGTGAGCTTCTGTCTCCCAAAATTACTCTGTCTGAGGCCATATTCACCTTGCTATGTCCATCCTTAAGTCTCAGATTCTCAGCCCTCTAGGATGAGAATTTTAAAGAATTGAAAGAGGGTGATTCCTAGCTGTTGTTATTAGGGAAGGCACTTTGCTTCAGCCCTGGAAAGTTTTTGATGACTGAAGGTGTAGAGGATCTGGAGAGGCACTTCTATGTAGAGATTCTTTGAAGTCACTTTTTGGACTTGTGGAGACAGAGACTTTGTGTGTGGCAAGCCAGGTGTAAATCTCAAACACACTAACTGGCTTTGTGGACCCTGCTTTGGCGCCGTAAATTTACCTAGTATGCAATGACATACTACTCTTGAAAGAGGAGCAGATCATTGTGGCACTGGGAAACATTTAGTACACGGCGGCAGCAAGGTCCATATGGCCAGTTGTGTGCAGCACTCTAATGTGCTGTAGATTTACACCCTGGTTTGCCATGCGTTCCTTCTCTCTCTTCAGGCAAGTCCTTTCATAGTTCCTTCAGAGCCCTGGATCATAAAACTGTATTCCCAGCCCATCCTCACACTTCCCTTGATTACAGCTGGAGTTGTGGTGCCCAGCATTATTTTGAAAAAATCAGGCCAATGGTAACGAAGGCACCTTACCGTTAGAGATAGTGGCACCTGTAATTCTTTTAAAACATTTACATTCCCTCAGAACACTTTTTCTGTAATCAGGGTAATGTGCCCACCTCCTGGGGAGACCCTTCACACCACACCATGTAGTATGTGTTGGGACTTGACTCCTTTTTTATATAGTGATTTTTATTACATCTTTATTTTCAAAAAACACCATGTACCAACTGTCACGGTTTCTGAGTAATTGCACCTCTGATCCCTCATGATCTCCTTGAAGGCACCCTCTATGGTTTCAGACTCCAGCCATTGTCTTTTCTAGAGAGGAAGTCCCATGACACTCTCCCTCTTAGACTTGGATTAACTAACAATTCTTCCTGCCCTTTGGTTTGTTTTATAGATTCATGAGTTCTAGGACTGGAAGGGACTCAAGAGGTCATCGAGTCCAGTCCCCTGCCCTCATGACAGGACCAAATACTGTCTAGACCATCCTGATAGACATTTATCTAACCTACTCTTAAATATCTTCAGAGATGGAGATTCCACAACCTCCCTAGGCAATTTATTCCAGTTTTACTACCCTGACAGTTAGGAACTTTTTCCTAATGTCCAACCTAAATCTCCCTTGCTGCAGTTTAAGCCCATTGCTTCTTGTTCTGTCATTAGGCTAACGTGAACAAGTTTTCTCCCTCCTCCTGATGACCCCTCTTTAGTTACCTGAAAACTGCTATCATGTCCCCTTTCAGTCTTCTCTTTTCCAAACTAAATAAACCCAGTTCTTTCAGCCTTCCTTCATAGGTCATGTTCTCAGACCTTTAATCATTCTTGTTGCTCTTTCTGGACCCTCTCCAATTTCTCCACATCTTTCTTGAATGCAGTGCCCAGAACTGGACAACAATACTCCAGTTGAGGCCTAACCAGCACAGAGTAGAGCAGAAGAATGACTTCTCGTGTCTTGTTTACAACACACCTGTTAATGCATCCAGAATCACGTTTTTGCTTTTTTTTGCAACAGTATCACACTGTTGACTCACTATATTAGCTTGTGGTCCACTATGATCCCTAGATCTTTCTGTCATACTCCTTCCTAGCAATCTCTTCCCATTCTGTATGTGTGAACTGATTGTTCCTTCCTAAGTGGGGCACTTTGCATTTGTCTTTTATTGAACTTCATCCGGTTACACTCAGCATTTCTCAATTTGTCTGATCATTTGAATTTTGACCTGTCCTCCAAAGCAGTTGCAATCCCTCCCAGTTTGGTAATCGTCCGCAAACTTATAAGCATACTTCTATGCCAACATCTAGTCATTGATGAGATATTGAACAGAGCCGCGTTCCAAAACAGACCCCCGCGGAACCCCACTGTTATACCTTTCCAGCAGGATTGGGAGCCATTAATAACTACTTTCTGAGTATGGTTATCCAGCCAGTTACACACCCACCTTTAGTAGCCCCATCTAAATTGTATTATGTCCATGAAATAAGTTTTAAAGAAATTGAATTCATGGGAATAGCTAAGCCTCACGTTCAGCTTCACACCTGCAGCCTTGTTCTCATCATAGGCCATGACAGGGTTAACCTCGTGACGATCCAGGCCTTCACAAGCAAAGTATTTTGTTCAAATTAAAAGCAATACAGAGAAGACTTCTAAAGACGTGAACAGTTTACAGTGTCAGGCTTGGGCTTTTAAGGCCAGCCATCCAGTCTTCCACATGGATCAGAACAAAATTGTACTTCAGATCCTTTTCCATAGGGTCTATCCTTTCATGTTTACTGTTTGTTGTTCATGCGGTAAATCGAGTGACCCACTCTCCTAATCAGAGTAGTTGTTTGCTACAGATTTTTGAACCTTTTTTGTTGCCATGGCTCTTCTAACCAGGTTCATTACCATACAATGAAGCAGTTTCCCCCAGCAGGGTGAGGCTGTAACTGACTTGGTCATTTGTATATATTATCTCTTGATGACTTTAATTCCTGCAGGAAAGTCCAGTATTACTTCCCTAGTCAGACTGATAACAAATATCACTTTTTAAACTGATACGGTGCTCTTGAATATTGTCCATGATTCTATTGCTCAGTTCATGGTTGATCAACTCTATAGTTTCATTCCATTTATGATGGTGACTTGTCCCCGGCACTGCATTGCTTGTCCTGTTCTGAAAAAACTTAACTCTTTGCAACCAGAGATAACACAACACATTGAGAAGGGACGCGGAGTTCACATTTTTCAGACAAACACCAAGTATCCAAAGTTCCGTACACCCACATTTCTATGCTCTTAGTATTTATATGCATTAAAGTTACCATATCTGTTTAGAACTTCTCTTGCACTTTCAGCTAGTACTGTTACTTCCACTAACCCAGGTGAAATGGAATGTCTTAATATGGCTTCTAAAGGGATATTGCGGGTGTATTCTTCTTTCAAAGCGAGAAGCAGTTAGGTCTTGGCACTGGCCAGCATCTTGGAATGCTGTTTTAGAAGAATAATCATTCTTGTGTGTTATCAGAGCCCTGAAAGCGACAGGAGACTGGACCATCACAGACCAGCAAGCAATGCACATGCCAGTAACCTGGGCTTTTAGTGGCAGCTCATGCTTGTCCAGCCATCCTGAGAGTGGGAGCAAAAAGTGAATATTAAAACATGGCAGCCAGGATGATGAAATCTCAAACCTGGATTTCTCTGACCTTAAAGGGGAGCATGAAGGAAGTATAATTCCTGTATTTGGCCCTGGAGGACAGAGAGAAATCAATCAGAAGATACTGCTTGTAACAGTCTGCTGCAGGACCCAGTCATTGTGATGTACTTGGGAAGAGCAACCTCAAGAAGGAGATGTCCCCAGCAGCGGCACCAGGGGGGCAGGCTTCTCCAAGCCATCAAGCTCAGGAGGAGACAACAAAACTTCAGTTTACAGAAAGTGAGAGGTCACATCTGCAAGCAGTAGAGAGTACTGGAGTTCTTCGAAACCAGCCATCGGGAAGACTCTGAGGCCATACAGAGCATGGAAACACAACTGGGGCATGGGGGTAGCCTCAGCTATCATCCATAAACAGCTGGAAGCAATAGTTAATCTCCTCAGCCAGCCTCCAAGGCCTGTCCCTGCACAGCCAGATTACCGCCTTCTTTTCCTCACCCTGTGTAGAACAGGTAGATGCTTCTACATACACTGGTGAACAACTATATTGTGATCCAGAGAGTGAGTTGCTCTTTGGAGTCATAAGAGATGGCTCCTGCCTGGTGTAGCTCTCACTTGCAGAGAGTGGCATGGAACAAGCTTTGTTATCGGTTCCCATGGCTAGGAGGGAAAAGAGAGCATGTGGGGCTTAATCACATATGGTATCTTGTATCTCTTATAATGCTCTAAAAGGTTTGTTGGTCAAGATTTTAAAGAATAACAATCCTATGGGGTAGTACTAAATAACGCATGAGGGAAAGCAGCAGATGAGGCATTGTTTGACTAGGATTTTTGAATCTCCACTGTTGTTGTGCTCTTTCCATTTGAACGAAAATGGTGTTTTTTTTTCCAGGAGATTTTTGAAAATGTTCCTAACAATTAAACTTTGCTGTTTATATGAGGCTGTGCATTGGCTGGTTCAGTTATCCTTAAGTTCCCTTTGGATAAGTCTGTGCCAGGTTGATTTGTCATCTTGTGATTGATGACTATAGGTCACTTTTCCTCTTGGATTTATGGTTTCGCTGAGATTTATCAGCAAGAGAGGATATTCACATTTGCAGTAACAGTACACGATATGTCAATGGTACCTTTCTCCTGATTGCATTTTAGGTGCTGAATCTCCATTTTCATAGAGGGAAATGCACTTCTGAACCTTGTTTGACACAGAGGTACTCTGCCATCTGTTAGCGAAAACTAATTAGCCCTTCCTTTCTCAAAAGGAGTTGCGGGGGTGTGTGTGTGTGTGTGTGTTGTAAACAATATATCCATACCCTACTATTTGAGGCCATCAGGTGGTCTGTACAGAAAGACTTTGGGGAGGGATCAGGGAAGAGGAAGATGTTGAGTGGGAAAGAAGTGTGAGGACGGAGGACTACATGTCTTGGTGAAGGGGTCTTTCCATAGTTTCAAGAAACCTTCATGAGCATCCTTCCTTTTCTCACTGCATTTATGGTGCAACTAATTTACAGCATCTTGATTGTGTTTAAGGCAGTGGCTTGCATACTGACTGATCTACCAGCATTCTGAAAAAGCCATCAATATTTGGCATTCACTGCCCTAAGTATGCCGTGGTATGTGGCTGCACCTGAAACAAAAACTTGCCGGCCAAAAAGAAACCAACTTCCTGCATTCAGCGTTATATTGTTACACAGCTCCATTGCAGAACAAATACTTCAAATATTTTTTTTAAATCCAGGAAAAGCTGACATACCCATGGGAGCCAAAGGACTTTGAAAACCAATTCTGTAAAGCTATTTTACAATTTCAGCATATTGCCCAGTAGGTTTAAAGAAAATCTTTAACTGAGCACATTTGATCTTTCCTCATAACTACTGGTCTCTAAAATTTAAGGGCCTAATTGAGTTTTGATGAAGTCAGGTCTCTGCCATTGACTTCAGTAAGAGAAAGGGAAGATATGAGAATTAAAGAGTATGGCAACCAAATCTGGTCAAAATTTGAATTTCCAGTTTGTGGAAAAATTGGACACTACAATCTTGTTCCCCTGATTCATAATGAGAAACACTTTGAAAACTCCCACCATGAAAAATTTAAAAAAAGAACTTTAAAAAAAAAAGTACAACCAAAATTTTCTGATTTTTTTTCAATTTTAAGTAAAATTTTTGAACAGACGATTATGAATTTAAAATCTTTCTCAGACTCTCTTTTTTTCTGAATACTCTCCAATTCTTCAACATCCTTCCTGAACTGTGGACAGGAAAACTGAACAAGGAATTCTAGTGCCAGTTCTGCCAATGCTAAACACAGGTAATAACCTCTTTTCTACGTAACAGTCATCTCTTTATAATCCAAGGATTGCATTAGCCCTTTTGGCCAACAGTGTCTCACTGGGATATAATGTTCATCTGATTATCCATTATGCTCTTCTAGTCATTTTCACAATTGTGGCTTACCAGAATAGTCCTCTATCTTGGAAATATGATGTACATTCTTTGTTCTTAAATGATAACTATTTCCCTATAACAATTGGTCATGTCAAAATGGTAGCTGGGTCAAGCAATAGTATCCAAGCAATCAAGATGACTCCGCATCAGTAACCCTCTTCATTATTTATGCTCCTCCAGTCTTTAGAATCTGCAAATCTTGCTAGTAACGACTTGGGGCTTCATTCAAAGGAATTTAGGGCATTGGAATGCTGAGCATTTGCAATGTTCAACTTTTAGGGGCCTACACAATCACAGAAACGCCACTGCAATCCACAAAGAGGGTGCCAGGGGGCATGCACCATCACTTTTTCCCAGCCATAGGGGCGAGCAATGGGTGAGGGTCAGAGAGGAGTGAGTGGGGGATGGGTCTTCGAGGGGAAGGATGGAATGAGGTGCGGTTCAGGGGGAAGGGGCGGCAATGAGGGGCTGGACTACAGTTCAGGTGCCCCCTCCCCCCCCTTTTAGGCTTGGACAGGAGTAGCAGAAAGCTTCCTAAGTTAAGCCTCTAGGCTCCCTATGCCATGAAGGGGGAGAGCTAAGCCCTTAGAATTCATACATAGGAGCCAGTGCATGGGTGGGAGCCACTAAGTTAGTCAAATAGGAGATGCTGGTAGCAGCTGTATGGTAAGCCACATCCCTCTAATAGAGAGAAATTCCTTCTCTGCTAGTGGTCACGACTGAGTGCCCCTTGCTGGAATCAGGTGGCTGAGATAGCTGAGTTGTTTCTAGTGATTGGAACTGGGAGACTGGACCCTGTATGCTTTACCCCAACTCTGCCAGCTGGATGCCTACTTGCCAGGCTCCAGATCATTCTCTCTCTCTCTCTCTCTCTCTCTGCCCCACTGACTCTAAATATTTATCCACAGTAGAACAGCTTCAGATAGTCACACCTGATACATCAATGGCACGGCTAAGGACTAATTATTTGTCCTAATTTGCGGAAATTTCCCCGCCTCTCCTTATTTTTTTCCCTCCCACTCTACAGTCAGTAAAATTCCTACCACACTTTCTACCACAGGTACGCTACACACGATATGACAGGAAGTGCCTATCTGACTCATGTCTTAGAGAAACATTAATAAAGACTTCATAAGGCGTGTGTCTCATAAAACAATTTGTAAGGCTAGCATTGGGGAGCTCTCTCCTACAGATGATCATGTAAGATGTGAAATGTTACTCTATACTGTATGTATTATCAAAAAATGTGTAACTACTTATGCTAAACAATATGTTCCACCTTGTATTTAGCTGTGACACTGAGTACATTTCCAGAGCTGGCTGTTTAGCTCGAAACTTTGTTCTCCCACCACAAAAGCTGGTCCAGTAAAAGATAGTACCTCACCCACTTGTCTCTCAGTGGCATTTTGCCCCACAGTTCCACACTATAGTACCTTGAACACCTTGTAAATCACTTGGACGCTCTAGCCAGGTTGCATGCTTCAGCACTCAAGCACATGAAATGCCAAAGTAGAGGCTGCCCATTCAATTCTAACCCTTGTGCCTAGCAGGCATTTGAAAACTATCACTTTGTATTGCATACTAAGTAATATAGCTCTTCCACAACCTCTGGTTTAGCTGTCAATGCTCTTCCTATCACTCAGTGTTATGAAACATACACAGTAACCATTATTGCGTAACATTACACCAAACAAATGTAAAAGACCTCTTGACTTGCGAATGCAGTTGGCATATAGCTCTTTTCATAGTTTGCTTCCTTATGCTCCTCAATTGTACTGCAGAAGCAGCCGTCAGATTTTAAAGTGGAAGCAGGGCTGCCCGGGAGGGGGGGCGCTGGGAGGGGCAAGTGGGGCAATTGGCCCTGGCCCTGCAAGGGTCCCCACGAGAATATAGTATTCTATAGTATTGCAACTTTTTTAATGGAAGGGACCCCCAAAATTGCTTTGCCCCAGACCCCCTGAATCCTCTGAGTGACCCTGAGTGGAAGAAATAAGGTATATATATAGGGTAATGATTAAATACACAGGTAAGAAATCTAAAGATAAAATGGACATTTCTGTGAAAATAGTTAAACATAAATAAATGATACATGAGGAAAAAGTTGCAACTCTGTCAGGTTTGAGAGAGGAGGGATAATGCTATGTTGATCATGTATGTAAGGCTGTACCATACTGCATCCATGTTAAGAAGATGCAGTTAAATCTGTAAATGTGAACTAATTTTCTCATGGCCTGTTGTCAAGTTAACCTTCACATTCTTATTGTGACTTTGCAAATATAGCCCATATTCTGTGCATTAATACACTGCCACCTCAAGAAACCAAGCCTTCCACGAAAGCTGCACTTCAAGCTGAAAGCCAAGACAAAACTCAGAGGGACACCTGGAAGAGTTGAGCAGGGTGAAGGAGTGTCATCCAGGATAAGATAGGACACTGCACTATAATTCAGAGATCTGAATTGCTGTTCCTAGGCCTGGCACTAACTCATTATGTGGCTAGGGCAAGTTATTTCAATGCTCTGTGCCTCCATTTCCCATCTGTATAATGGGAATGATGACACTTATGAAGTACTTTGAGAGCTCTCCCTGTGCTTATACTCAGTAACTAACACAATGGGCTCAGTCTCAGGTGGGCTCTAGGTGCTACTGGGCTGCAATTGTGAACTTCCCAGCAGGGGCCACATCACTACAGGAGTTTGTACAATGTAACTCTGCTCCATAAGAATCCCACGTGCCGAAAGCTGTGCCAGATGCAGCTCCTATACTTGGAGGAAATGATCTAGCTGTTCTTAAATCCTAGTTTCTGTTATAATCAACAAGAAAATGTAGGAACCCCACAGAATTTCTCATGTATGCATAAATTGCCTTACTCCCCTGGCATAAGTAAAATTTAATCAGAGTTACCAATGATGCCCTCCACAACACAGACACCACCTTGCAAAAGAAGAGAGGAGAATAAAAGTCATGACTAGGTAAAGAGATTGAGTTTAGGGTTGGACCTACCTGACCTGACACATACTGACCTAATCTTAATTTCAGATGGATGAGTTCTAGCCTAGTCTCCTGCAAGACTGCATCTATACTAAGAATAAAGATTGCCTTGTATTAGGCAAACCTAAACTAAATACAACCGCTTTCCCTAGCCAAGGCAAATCCCATGGAGTGTTTCGGCCAAGATGTTTTGGAATATGAACCATGTCAAAAAAATACCTTTTTAAGAAGTAAAATCATCTCCTCTTGGTATATGCAGAGCTCCCAAATACCTTCCCTAATTTGTCTCAAACGCCTGAAAAAAACTCTACCCTGTCATAAGAGAAATGTCATACAACTTGGTTTATTTCTGGCAAATTTAGTTCAAAGACTTTAGCACATGCTTAACTATTCAGAAGGGAGGACCTTAATGAAGGACAAGTATTTGCTGGACCGGGTCCTTAGGCAATGGGGTTCAAAACAGACTGTGGAAGGCTAGCTTTAACCTTAACTAGGGTGAGACTAAGGTCTCTTGCTAATGAATTGAATTAACACTCTCCTACAAATAATTAGTATGATTAAACGTATTCTCTTTAGAACTTGTGAGACACTAATGCCCCTTTTAAATAACCCAAAGCAAATCAGCTGGGAAACCACACAGCGCTGCTCCTTCAATATCTATTCCTTGTTAGCAAGAAAAACAACTTCTTCTAATTAGCAGTGGTCGCTAGGCAGAGCATGGCAGCCAGGGAGATTCCAAATGAATGGGAGGCTGTTGCTAATCCCAGAAAAAGATAGTTAATTAAAGTAATGTGATAAGTTAGTCTCTTCTTTCTCAGTCTGCTAAGCTACCCATTCTCCATTCAACCTAGCAGAGTGCAGCTTTCTTATTGTTTCACTGGTAGCATACTAGTATTATCATGTGTTTGTATGGACTGGGGATATGTCTACACTACGAAATTAGGTTGATTTTATAGAAGTCGATTTTTTAGAAATCAATTTTATACAGTTGATTGTGTGTGTCCTCACTAAGCGCATTAAGTCAGCAGTGTGTGTCCACAGTACCGAGGCTAGCATTGCCTTTCGGAGCGTTGCAGTGTGGGTAGCTATCCCACAGTTCCTGCAGTCTCTGCTGCCCATTGGAATTCTGCATTGAGCTCCCAATGCCTGATGGGGCAAAAAGGTTGTCGTGGGTGGTTTTGGATATATGTCCCCCCCTCCGCCCCCCCGTGAAAGCGATGGCAAACAATCGTTTCTCATCTTTTTTCCTGGGTTACCTGTGCAGGCGACATACCACGGCAAGCATGGAGCCCACTCAGCTCACTGTCACCGTACGTCTCCTGGATGCTGTGGCAGATGCGGTACTGCAGTGCTTCATGGCAGCAGATGATGCAGTACAACTGCTAGCCATCGTCATCGTCTCCTGGGTGCTCCTGGCTGACCCCGGTGAAGTCTGTCAGGGATGCCTGGACCTAAATGGGAGTGACTCCAGGTCATTCTCTTCTTTTAGTTTCATCTCATGGAGATTCAGTCCTGCCTGGAATATCATGCGAGCTGGAGGCTTCTGCCTCAGGCTGCTATCCCAGCCAGGAGTACTGTATGGTCGCACCTATCCCTTGCTCCCATGGCTCTTGAAGCCTGGACTGTAGTAAGGAGCAGTACAACTATAGGCTAAGCAAGTGCAGAATGGTGGTAGAATGTGCCTTTGGACGTTTAAAAGTTCACTGGCGCTGTTTGCTGACTAGGCTGTTTGCGATTAGAAGAGCACACCAAGGTGCGCCGCACATCACAGAGACTTTGAAAATCGGTTTCATGACTGGCCAGTGTGGCAGTTGTGTGTGTTTATCCTTGATGCAAACCCACCCCCTTTGTTGATTTTAATTCCCTGTAAACCAGGGGTCGGAAACCTTTCAGAAGCGGTGTGCTGAGTCTTCATTTATTCACTCTAATTTAAGGTTTCGCCTGCCGGTAATACATTTTAACGTTTTTTAGAAGGTCTCTCTCTATAAGTCTATATATTATATAATTAAACTAGTGTTGTATTGTAAAATAAACAGGGTTTACAAAATATGTAAGAAGCTTCATTTTAATGAAATTAAATGTTGATCTTATTCCTGCCAGCCGCTGCTAATCTGGTGGGTTTGTTCACATTAGGCTTGGCAGCGGGGCTGTAAGCGGGGCCTGCAGGCCGGGGCCCCAGCTGGCAAGGGTCCGTCCACCATGAACCAGACAGCAGTGGGCCTGTGCGGGTGCTCGGTGGCGCAGGACCAGAGGGCTGGGGCAGAGGGCTGGAGTTCAGGGCTGGGGTGGAGTATGTTGAGGGGGTTAGGCGTCAGGGCAGAGGGGGACGCTGGGTATGGGTGGGGGTGCCAGAATCGTGGCTAGGGTTGCAGTGGGGGGATGAAGGGTCAAGTAGAGGGCTTGGGATGTATGAGGGAGGTAAGAGGCTCAGGCAGGGGCCTGGGGGTGCGGACTCAGAGCACGAAGCATGGTTTGGAGGGGGGGGTCAGGGATCAGGGCTCAGGGGAGAGTGCTGGGTGACTTCCCCCCTAAAACTCTCAACTCTGCTGCTCCTTGTCCCCTGACTACCCCCTCGTGGGACCTGCCTGCCCTCAACTGCCCCAGGACCCCACCCCTATATAATCTCCCTGTTCCTTGTTCCCCAGACTGGACTCTTACTTCCTACCTGTCCCCTGACTGCCCCAACCCTCATCCACACCCCCATCTCAGCCAGACCCCTGGGACCCATGCCCCATCCAACTGCTCCCTGTCTCCTGACAGGACCCCCAGAACTCCGACCGACCCATCCACAACCCCCTGACTCCTGCCTGCCGCAACCCCCTTTCCACACTGCCTCCTGACAGGACCCAGAAACTCCACTCACATAACCCCCCAAGCTCCTTGTCCCCTGACCACCCCTCAGAGACCCCCACCCTACGCGCCCCCCGACCCTCCTTGCTCCGGTCCCCTGACTGCCCTGACCCCTATTCACCCCCTGCCTCATCCAACCCCCCGCCCCTAACCGCCCCCGGGATCCACCCACCCTGCTCCCTGCCCCCACCCCTTATCACAACCCCGCCCCTGGCCCCTTACCATGAGGCTCACACAGAGCCCAGATACGCTGCTCCAGGGAGCACACAGCCCTGCCCCTTCGGTTGAGCGGGGAGCATGTGTGCCTCCCGCTGGGAGCGCGCAGCCTGACCCCAGGCACTGCGCAGGGCAGCAGGGCTCCAGGGAGGGAGAAGGCGGGGGAAGGGTCAGCAGCGCTTTGCTGCGCTCTGCCCCGACGTTCCGGCCGGGAAGCGCATCAGACGCCCGGCGGCTTGCCGTGCCGGGAGAGTGGGGTCATTTGCCCACCCCGTGCGCACGACTATGCTTCTGCTCCCTGCCCCCGTGGGGGAAGTGGAGGGCAGAGGAGAGTGCACCGGGCTGGGCAGGATTTTTAGTGGCATGCTGGAGTCCCAGCAGGCTCCAGTGTGCCATTAAAAATTGGCTCGCGTGCCATCTTTGGCACGCTTGCCATAGGTTGCCGACCCCTGCTGTAAACCAACCCTGCAAGCCATGTTGCCAGTCACCCCTCTCTGCTTGAGAGCAATGGCAGTTATGAGCACTGTAAACACCACACCCATGATCCTGCAGTATATGCAGCACCAGAAACTTCAAAAGCAGGCGAAGAGGCAAAAGCAGTGCGGTGACAAAAGTGATGAGGACATGGATACAGACTTCTCTCAAATCGTGGACCTTAGCAATTTGGACATCATGGTGTTAATGGGGCAGGTTCATGCCGTGGAACACCGATTCTGGGCCCAGGAAACAAGCACAGTCTGGTGGGACCACATAGCGTGGCAGGTCTGGGATGATTCCCAGTGGCTGTGAAACCTTCACATGCATAAGGGCACTTTCATGGAACTTTGTGACTTGCTTTCCCCTGCCCTGAAGCACAAAAGTACCAAGATGAGAGCAGCCCTCACAGTTGAGAAGCGAGTGGCGATAGCCCTCTGGAAGCTTGCAATGCCAGACAGTCAGTCGAGAATCAATTTGAAGTGGCTAAATCTACCGTGTGGGCTGCTGTGATCCAAGTAGCCAACGCAATCACTGAGCTGCTGCTATCAAGGATAGGGACTCTGGGAAATGTGCAGGTCACAGTGGATGGCTTTGCTGCAATGGGATTCCCTAACTGTGGTGGGGCAATAGATGGAACAGATATCCCTATCTTGGGACCGGAGCACCAATGCAGCCAGTACATAAACCGCAAGGGGTACTTTTCAATGGTGCTGCAAGCACTGGAGGATCACAAGGGACATTTCACCAACATCAATGTGGGATGGGCAGGAAAGGTACATGACGCTCACATCTTTAGAAACTCTGGTCTGTGTGAACGGCTGCAGCAAGGGACTTACTTTCCAGACCAGAAGATAACCGTTGAGGATGTTGAAATGCCTATAGTTATCCTTGAGGACTCAGCTTACCCCTTAATGCCATGGCTCATGAAGCCATACACAGGCACCGTGGAAGTAGTCAGGAGCTGTTCAACTATAGGCTGAGCAAGTGCAGAATAGTGGTAGAATGTCTGTTTGGATGTTTAAAAGCTCGCTGACGCAGTTTACCGCCTCGGTTAGATCTCAGCGAAACCAATATTCCCATCATTAGTACTGCTTGCTGTATGCTCCACAATATCTGTGAGAGTAAGCGGGAGACGTTTATAGCGGGGTGGGTGGTTGAGGCAAATCACCTGGCCACTGATTACGCGCAGCCAGACACCAGGGCAGTTAGAAGAACACAGCAGGGTGTACTGCGCATCAGAGAAGCTTTGAAAACCAGTTTCATAACTGGCCAGGCTACAGTGTGAAAATTCTGTTTGTTTCTCCTTGATGAAAGCCAGCCCCTTGGTTGACTCTACTTCCCTGTAAGCCAACTGCCTCCCTTCCCCCTTTTGATCATGGCTTGCGGAGGCAATAAAGTCATTGTTGTTTCAAATTCATGCATTCTTTATTAATTCAACGCACAAATGGGGGGGATAACTGCCAAGGTAGCCCAGGAGGGGTAGGGGAGGAGGGAACACTGGGTGGGGTAGGGGAGGAGGGAAGGACAAGGCCACACTGCACTTCAAAACTTATTGAATACCAGCTTTCTGTTGCTTGGGCAGTCCTCTGGGGTGGAGCGGTTGGGTGCCCGGAGGCCCCTCCACTGCATTCTTGGGCATCTGGGTGAGTAGGCTATGGAACTTAGGGAGGAGGGCAATTGGTTACACTGGGGCTGCAGCGGTGGTCTGTGCTCCTGCTGCCTTTCCTGCGCCTCAACCATACGCCAGAGCATATCAGTTTGATCCTCCAGTAGCCTCAGCATTGCTTCCTGCCTCCTCTCATCACGCTGATGCCACCTATCATCTTGATCCCACCACCTCTCCTCTTGCTCCTTCCACCTGTCCTCTCACACGTCCCTCCTGCCCTCGCGTTCATTTTGTGCTTTCTTGCACTCTGACATTGTCTGCCTTCATGCATTCTGCTGGGCTCTTTCAGCGTGGGAGGACTGCATGAGCTCAGAGAACATTCCATCATGGATGTGTTTTTTTCACCTTCTAATCTTCGCTAGCCCTTAGGATGGAGATGATAGGGGGAGCGTTGAAACATTTGCAGCTGCAGGAGGAAAAAAAGGGAGAGTAGTATTTAAAAAGACACATTTTAGAAAACAATGGGTAGACTCTTTCACAGTGAACCAAGCTGTTAACATTACATAGCACATGTGCTTTCTTTACAAGGTCGCATTTTGCCTTTTATATTGAGGGCCTGCTGGTTTGGTGTGAGAGATCACACATGCAGGTCCAGCGAGCAACAGAATTTGGCTTGCAGGCAGACATGGTAAGCCACAGTCTTTTGGCTTCTTTAAGCTTCATAACATGTGGAAATGGTTTCAAACAGCAGCGCCCTCATTTCCCATACCAAGCACCCATTGGGTTGGCCATTTAAAAGGCCAGACTGCAGTTTGGGTAAACATGCAGCACAAACCCAACTAAACACCTCCCCCACACACAGAGAGACACTACACACAGAGAGACAATTCTCTGGGAAGATCACTTCATGCCACCCACAACCGCATGGCTAACAGTGGGGATGATTTCTATTCAGCCACAGGCAAACAGCCCAGCAGGAATGGCCACCTCTGAATGTCCCTTTAATAAAATTCCGGTATTTCAACGAGGTGACCATGAAAGATATCACTCTTCTGAGGATAACAGAGAGAGATAAAGAATGGATGTTGCTTGAATGCCAGCAAACACTGGGACCATACGCTGCCATGCTTTGTTATGCAATGATTCCAGACTATGGGCTACTGGCCTGGTGTGATAAAGTGTCCTACCATGGAGGACGGAATAAGGCTGGCTCCCCAGAAACCTTTTGCAAAAGTTTTGGGAGAGATCCCTGGTGGATTTCTGCTCCATCCCCATAGACATTAACAGACTTTTCCAGTAGCTGCACTGGCCGCGAATGCATCCCAAGTCTTCAGGGCAAATTAATCATTAAACACACTTGCTTTTAAACCATGTATTATATTTACAAAGGTACACTCACCATAGGTCCCTTCTCCACCTTCAAGGTCCGGGATCCCACCCTGGGTGGGTTGGGAGGGTACTGGCTCCAGGCTGATAAACAGTTCCTGGCTATCATGTAAAGCTTGCTTGCTGTGCACGATCTTCAACCTCCTCCTCATCATCATCCCTAAAATCCTCATCCCTGTTGTGTGAGAATCCATTAACGGAGTCCACGCACAGGGTGGGGTAGTTGTAGGGGCACCCCCTAGAATGGCATGCAGCTCATCATAGATGTGGTGTGTTTGGGGCTCTGATCTGGAGCGGCTGTTTGCCACTCTGGTTCTTTGGTAGGCTTGCCTGAGCTACTTAAATTTCACACAGCACTGCTGTGGGTCCTTGTTATAGCCTCTGTCCTGGAGATTTTTTCAAATATTTGGGCATTTCATCTTTTGGAATGGAGTTTTGATATCATGGATTCCTCTCCCCATACAGCGATCAGATCCACTACCTCCTGTTCGGTCCATCGTGGAGCTCTTTTGCGATTCTGGGACTTCATGGTCACCTCTGCTGATGACATCAGCATGGTCACCTCTGAGCTCGCCATGCTGGCTAAACAGGAAATGAAATTCAAAAGTTCGCAAGGCTTTTCCTGTTTATCTGGCCAGTGCATCTGAGTTGAGAGTGCTGTCCAGAGCGGTCACAATGGAGCACTCTGGGATAGCTCTCTGAGGCCAGTACCATTGAATTGCATCCACACTACCCCAAATTGAACCAGCACTAATCCCCTTGTCAGGGAAGAGTACAGAAATCGATTTTAAGAGCCCATTAAGTTGACAAAAATGGCTTTGTCGTGTGGATGGGTGCAGGGTTAAATCAATCTAAGGCTGCTAAATTCAACCTAAACTCGCAGTGTAGATCAGGGCTAAGAGCGGGAGTCACTTTTATAGTACCGATTTGGTGTGCAGGCAGCTTTGTGGTAAAAATGTTGGTGGTAAATAGATTCTCCTTTAGCATAGTCCCACTCTTACCTTCCTTTTCATAAGATATTCACTTATTCTCCTAATCTTCCATTGGCTCCTAACCATCTCTTTTAGGTAACTTATTTTCAGATCTCTTGCATTGCTGCATTCTGTAATTAAAGGGGTTGTGATATTCTAGTTGTTATAACAAGCATATGTTGAATAGTTTCCATGTGTGTGTGCATGTATCATATATATGAGAATCTTCTAGGGTGCTTCTTATGTTATGTTTTCTTTTCAGAGGAGTGAGATGTAAGTTAGCCTTTCCTGGGACCACTACCTGAAACTGTTGTTATCCTACATGTCTGAAGTGAAATGGGAAGATCTAAAACTAGCTCAGATCATGGCTATAGATAATGGCAAAAGCTAGAGGGGATACATGGTTATTGGGGTTGCTTTGCTATTTTTATGTCTACTGTAGTTGTAGTCAAAATGCTAGCTGAACCTACATCTATTTGTCTTGTTTTTCAGTTTCATCTGATTTCAGCATGTCTTCCCAGCCAAAGGAAAAAAAACAACAAAGCAGATAGGTGCCTTCAGTAAGAGTTTAGGCTTCTGTAAGAGGCATACTGATGTCTTAGGTGTCTGCTAACAGGTGTATTGTTATACTTAGTATCATTTGTCCAATAAGAGTGATTTCTAGACACTTGCTGTCATTCCTGTAGTCTGACTAAATGTTGAAGAGCTGGTACTTGTAGATGTGAATGAAGAACAATGATTGAGTCCTAATAAAATCTAGGACTGGCAGTCACGCTTATGAATAGCAATATTCAATTCTTAGGAGGGGTAGCTCCTGGAAGACCTAAAATTGCTCTTTGATCTGAATGACTCTGTGCAGGTTGTATGACCTAACTCTTGGAGAAACCTGCAAGAAGTGAAGCATGAGTACTGCTGTCCATGTGGGAAAATTCTTGAGGTCCAATGTGCAGTCTTAAAGGTCTGAGATGTGGCTATTACCATCACTAATGGAGAGGAGAGAGTACTGTTGTTTGTGTCTTGCTGGGGAATGACATAGCTTAATTGGTTCCTGTGGGTGGAAGCCTGTCATCTAGGCTACCCAGGGAATAATACCCAAGATGAAGTAGGAAACAGAGCCTCAGAATTTACTTTCCTGTTGAGGTTTTGTTAAGTAAAAGATCTTGGAACTCTAAGTAACCCAACTTTTGTCACAATGGTCCTCAGACAAGATCTGTTTCTTTTTTTGTTTGTTTTTAATGGATTTAGCTTCATGTTTGTCCTTGGTGCCAGCTGTAGTTTCAGGAGCTGGGCTACTATTGATCCATAGCTGTCCATCTGGTCTCTTTATGAACCAAGTAACTTTGGCACAGCTAGTGAGTCTTATGAAACTTGCTGGAATTCTCCATACACAGAGAAGCTGAGCTGTTGCGTAGGGTGCATCAGCCAGAAGCCCTACAAAAAGTCTTATCAAGATGCAAAGCTGTAGAGTAAACAAGAATAATCACAGAAGAGGCTTTGGATGGGAACTTGGGAGACAGGGGTTCTATTCCCAGTCCTGAGTGCTGAAGTGATTTACCCAAGGTTACTCCTCTCTTTGCATCTCTTCCCTCCCCCTCCTTTTGTAAAATGTGATACTTGCCTGCCTCTGCAAACTGTTTTGAGATCTACAGATGAAAAGTACTCAGAGCTCAGTGTTACTTTCCTTTTACGTTTAGTCAGAACAGAGCTTTAAAATCTATTTTATAACCCTGAGATCACAGCAGGATTGTGGATCAAAACTTTGTAAATGTGGAGGTTGGATAAATATTTTCACTTCATTAAAGGAATATTGCAATATTTGGCTCAGATTGGAAGAGATGAGATGGTGTTGCCTGCAGTGCTATTTCCTGGAAGTGTCTTCAGAGCGGAAGTGTCAACATGTTGTTGGTCTTAGTTTTGTCAGCTTATTCTTAATATGGCCTTAAACAGATCCTGGCAGGAATTTGTCATAAGGCTGATATTGTTGGATCTTGTGAACTAGAACATCTGCAATAGTTTCTCTTTTATGGTGGGTGGTGTTTGTGTGTATCTGTGTTCTCTCTACACAACAGTAAGAATGAGGTAAGAACATGGACGCAGTTGGGTTCTAAATAACTCTTTACTAACTATATACAAACATACAATGCTTAGCTAAATATATACAGTAACTCCTCGCTTAACGTAGACTTTAAGCAAAACGATGTTAAGCAAATCCAATTTCCCCATAAGAATTAATGTAAATGGGGGGAGAGGGGGTTAGGTTCCAGGGAAATTTTTTTCACCAGACAAAAAGCTATATATTATATAGAGTTACATACCATATACATTTTAAACAAACAATTTAATACTGTTCACAGCAATGATGATTGTGAAGCTTGGTTGAGGTGGTGAAGTTAGAGGGTGGAAGAGGAAGAGATATTTCCCAGGGAATGCCTTGCTGCTAAATGATGAACTAGCACTCGGCTGAGCCCTCAACGGTTAATACGTTGTTAATGTAGCCTCTCACACAAGGCAGCATGAACATGAGGGAGGAGAGACAGCATTGCAGACAGAGACAGACACACACCTTGTGTAGGGGGGGGAGAGAGAGAAATGCACACTGTCCTTTTAAGTAAGCTGACCCACTCTTAAGTGCATTGTCTTTTTAAGCAGATCAGGAAGTTGAGACAGCAGCTGCTGCCCCAAGCTATCTCTGTCTCTCTCTGTCCGTGTCCCTTCCCTGCTCTATATGGAGAAGGGGTAAGTGGGGTGCAGGAGCAGGGGGAAGGGGACACCCTGACATTATCCCCCCCTGCACAGCAAGTAGGAGTCTCTGGGAGCAGCTCCAAGGCAGAGGGCAGGAGCAGCACATGGCAGTGGGGGAGGGACAGCTGAACTGCTGGCAATTGCTATCCTGCTGGGTGGCTGCCGCACAGGGAGCTTAGGGGAGCGGGGAGCTGATGGGGGGCTGCTGGTCCACCCTGGTTCCAACCCCCCACCAGCTAGCTCCAACGGACTGCTCTTCCTGCAAGCCGTGGACAAAGCAGGTGGCTGCCAAACGATGTTAGAAGGGAGCATTGCGCAACTTTAAATGAGCATGTTCCCTAATTGATCAGCAATGTAACAGTGAAACAACGTTAACCGGGATGACTTTAAGTGAGGAGTTACTGTACACATTTGCAGTTTGGATCTAGTACTTCTGCAATACAAGTAGGCTTGGGAGAATTCAATTTTTTGTAAAATTTTTGATGGTTATACCTGTCTTTATGCATTTTTAAAAACTTGTTATCTGTTTAAATTCTAAGCTATGCAGACTCATGGGATTTAACACTTTACATGATTTTACTTAAATTTTCACACTTGTGGGAAATTATGGTGGGGGTCAGACAAGGGGGTGGGGTCAGAGAGTTATGTAATGGCAGATGTTGAGATTCAAAGGTAAAGCTTTATACCATTAAAACACAAATTGTCAGCAAGACATGTCAAAGGATACAAAGTAAATATCCTCAAAACAAGCTTCAATAAGTTTTCAAGCAGCTTTTTTCTATCTGTAAATTTTGATGATCAGTGAAAACATTTTTGTTGGGGATGGTGTGTGTGTGTGTGTTGAAATTGATAGTTACTGACATTTACTAATAAAAATGTAATCCTTCCAAGCCTGAATGAGACAGGGAGGCCCACTGCAGGCTCCCAAACTATTAAAAACTACTACCCAATTCCTGTGCATTCTACTGTGGGCTTCTTATGTGTCTGCAGGCTACTGTGGTTTTAGATCTTTCACCTGATTGATATACAGGGTCTAGATTTTTTTTTTGAAAGAGTATTTTTAAACTGGGTATTCTGCCCTCTGTATGATGAGAAGATCACTTGAAAAAGGATATTCACAGCTTCTCAATAGAGAACGCACTCTTCTTCCAGCCCTAGAAAGCCTTCATGACTACTTATAAAACTATAGAGGCTTTTTATTTGGGTGTGTTTGTAGCAATGCTATCTTAGGTCACTTTGTTTCTTGTGATGTGACCTACCCATACAGGCCTCCAAAAATGTTTTCCCAATCCACCCGTCAGATTTGCTACCTCATCTCATACAGACGACCTTTTAAAAGTGATAATTGTATCTTTATATGCGTTTTTTATTACACCTAAAATGCACTAAAACACTTAGCAGCCATCTCATTTTTCCCTAAATGTACAGGGAAACTACATGTGTTAGAAGTTCTCTTTACACCTTCAGCTAGTATCTTACTTCCAATATACTCAGGTGTCACATTCCATGGTGCAATCCAGACCAGTGAGGGGTTGTTACCATCTGTTGTTGTTCCTACCGGGCCGCTCACAGTCTATCAACATGCAGATCACATTCTGAGTTTCTGTGTATAGCTGCAGCTCTGACCCCAGCAGCCTGTCAGCCAGGGCCAGCTCCAGGCCCCAGCGCGCCAAGCGCGTGCTTGGGGCGGTGTGCCTGCGGAGGGTTCGCTGGTCCCACGGCTCCAGTGGAACATCCGCAGGCAAGCCTGTGGGAGGTCCACCGGAGCCGTGGGACCGGTGAGCGGCAGAGCGCCCCCTACAGCGTGCCGCCATGCTTGGGGCGGCGAAATGGCTAGAGCCGGCCCTGCTGTCAGCAACACTCCAGGCACACTCTGGCTTGGTTACTACTTGCAGGGTGGCCTCAACACATTGCTAGTCCCAAATTTCCACCAAATGTGTGTTCTGTACTGCCCAGCACTCTCATGGACATTTGAGATATTAGAGCTCCATTGCCCCTGTAAGGGGTCAATATTCAACAATTTGCTACTTTAATTGGAGTTACCAAATAGTTCAGTTCAAACACAACACTGGCTTCATTTTAATTAAAAAATAAAATAACTTTATTTAGCTACAAAGAGATTTTAAGTGAGTGCAAGCATTAAAGTCAGAAATGGTTACAAGAGAAATAAATATAAAACACTTTCTAGTATCTAAAACTTTGCAAACTAGACTTAGTTCAAGGTAAAATTCTCACTGCCGTTTGTCAGCAATGTTGACTGGATTCCCAGGTCAAGGTGTCTTTTGCCCCAAAGTCAAAGGACTGGTTCCATTGTCCTTTTAGGTGAAAGGAAGGGACAGGCGGGGCAGAGAGTCTCAAGAACCTTGTTTACTACTTACTTGTAAATTGAGGAAAACAAACATTCCTTTGTTTAGAATAGATCTATTTAATAGCTCTTGCCTAGTCAGGGCTGCGTGGGTTTGGACGTGCTCACATCATCATTCGGGAATTCATAACTTTACATATAATGTTAGTATTAAATAAAAACTAGACTAAATCACGCATGTTTCTTCTGGGAGTAATTTGTTCAGGTTTGAAACTTCCGCAAGTTAATGTCTGAACCCAATTTTAGGTACTGTTCATAATCATATCACTGTCCATATGACTTCTTTAAATCAAATATCTATTTCAGCTTTATAAGGAAATTATTTTAAAAACAGCTTATCTAGCTTGAAGCTAGATATTAATTCACTGTAGAAATGACCTGTTTCAGTCTGAGATATGGGGTAAAATTCCTAAAAGTGACTTCACAATCTGCAGGTTAAATCTCCATTGGAAGTCCATTGCATTTAGGCACCATTGACAATTGCAGCCTTGATTTTTTTTCAGTTAGGGTTTTTTATCTCACAGGTATTTGGTTGTCTGAAACATGTCATTGGTAGGAGGGAAAGGGGAAGCTCACAGCATTCTGTCATGTTTAGGAGACATGAAACAAAACAGTGAAAGAGGAATTGCCAGTGTAAATGTAATCAAGTAAAATATACACATTGCTTAGAGCAGGGGTGGGCAACCTATGGCACGCGTGCCAAAGACGGCACGCGAGCCAATTTTTGATGGCACACTGGAGCCTGCCGGGACTCCAGCATGCCACTAAAAATCCTGCCCAGCCCGGTGCGCTCTCCTCTGCCCTCCACTTCCCCCGCGGGGACAGGGAGCAGAAGCATAGTCGTGCGCACGGGGTGGGCAAACGACCCCACTCTCCCGGCATGGCAAGCCGCAGAATCAGCGCTCCCGGGCCGGAACACGGGGCCGAGCGCAGCAAGCTGCCGGCCCCTCCCCCACCTTCTCCCCTCCCCTGGAGCCGTGCTGCCGTGCGCAGCGCTCTGGGGGTCAGGGCTGCGCGCTCCCGCGGGGAGGCACACATGCTCCCCGCTGAACCGGAGGGTTGTGTGCTCCCACGGAGCAGCGTATCTAGCTCTGTGTGGAGCCTCGTGGTAAGGGGCCCAGGGCTGGGGGAGTTGGATAAGGGGTGGGGGCAGGGA
>NC_133769.1:120641828-120681338 GCF_003597395.2 Chelonoidis abingdonii
ATTTTAAATGAAGCTTCTTACATATTTTGTAAACCCTGTTTATTTTACAATACAACACTAGTTTAATTATATAATATATAGACTTATAGAGAGAGACCTTCTAAAAAACGTTAAAATGTATTACCGGCAGGCGAAACCTTAAATTAGAGTGAATAAATGAAGACTCGGCACACCGCTCCTGAAAGATTGCCGACCCCTGGCTTAGAGGGAAGGAAGGACTACTGAGTGCTTTTCAGTGGCTGAATACTTCAATACTACTTTCTTCAGTGACCCAAGTAAGCTAAATTTATTCTAAAAGGGAACATGTTAACTGATTCACATCATCATGGTGTAGTTAAAAAACAAACAAACAATTTAATTGCATCAAATGACCAGTGCAGTGGTGTCTCTTGCTACAACTAAATTAGTTTTGCTAAACAAATGTCTTTATAAGCAAGACAGTTTAATGCAGATAGAAAGAGAACCTGCTAAAGAACATATTAGTAGGCAGCCAGAAAAAATAATCCTAAAATTGTTTTTAGATTAACCTTTAGCAATATATGTCAATAAGAGAGTTGGTATTTGGTGTAGTATGTTCTCTGCAAACTAGTGTGCTCATTTTCCCTGAGTCTCTTTACAGGATTTGCTACTGTACAGTTAAGCTGCCTGCTTTCTCTGCACAGGTTGTCCTCCTTAGGGGCTTTGGAATGCAGTGAATTTCTGCTCATGGCATTTTTGACTTAATTCTCCAATTTATGGGACGTGGTGTTGGTGCACAGGAGGGTGGCAGGAGGAGAGAAAATATTTGGACCTCTCCTAACCTTAAAACAGGAGGAGGATGGGCCCAATTAATATCCTAGAGGGAGCAGCAGCATTGACACAAAAAACTTAAGCCCTGTGGAATATGGGGAAGTGCAGCCTACCCTACAGTCAGCCCTCTCAATCAGCCAGCATCCAGATGTGGAACTCAGTGTGTGACAAAGAGCCAAAATTGGGGGGGGGGTCATGCAAAACTTATGTGGGAAATTTAAAATGATGTGGGCTTCCTTCCTTTATTCTGAACTCTTTCCATGAGCTTCAGCTTAGTGATTTAGTGTCTCTGTTGTAAATTCATTAGTGAGGATGATGCCAAGTTAGGGTGGAACACAAATAACTTGTGGAGAGACGTGGTATTAGCATCATCCAAGAGGATGACTGAAAGGGGTGTTTGTGCTCTTGGGGAAGGGGGCAAATGTGCATAGTTTTCTTAAATTCCAATTTTGAAAGTACAGAGGATTGAAAAATGAATAAGAAACAGAAAAAATAAGAAGAGGCCGAGGGTGTTGGATAATACACTACCCAGGTTGCTATTTGTGTCTTCACAACCTTGGACCTGGATGGGCTGTCTGAGTATGGTGTACCCTTGTGCAAAGGTACAGTTAGCTGGAGAGATAGTGCCAAGTTTCTTTGGTTTCTAGGAGTTCAGTCTGTCCACATGTTCTGTGAAGGAGATCCAGTTGTTCCTATTTAATATATTTGTTTCCCATAACTAGCATATTCCCTCATTCTCAGTATGATACCTGGTGATACTGTCCCTCTCTCACCCTTCGCCCTGCAGTCTGTGGATTTGTGTAATAAATGAGCACTTAGCAGCAGCTGGAAAATAAATTCTTTCCACATCATGTTGTGCTGTAAAATTAACATCTGGTAAAACTAAAGAGAGGTTGTGGGATCACAGTCAGGTGATGGCTGAAACAAGGGAAGAGCCAAATCTTCTAAAATCCTGAGTTTGAGGGAATCCCCATCAAATGTGAATGAATGATCTGGTTTCACTACATTCTCAAGCTCAGTCAGAAATAGTTCCACAAATGCTCTGGCCTTTTTAATGGTATAAGGATATATTACTACTGGCTATTACTACAGAAGATGACTAAAGCTGAGGAAGGAAGACAAAAGGAGAAGGACCCAGGACAACATCTTTTCTCCCACAGGGACATGGCCAAGAGTAAAGGCTTGTCGACACTAGCAAGTTTCTGCTCAGTAAAGCAGCTTTTTTGTACTCAAACTGCAAACGTGTACACATTGCCAAGCCACTTTGTGCGCAGAAATTCCTCAGCTGCGTCACTGCAAAAAACCCACCTTGATGAGAGTCGTAAGGCTATTTGCGCAGCCGTTCCAGGGCTCTATTACCAGTGTAGACACTTGATTGCTTTCTGCACTGTAATTGGCCTCCGGAGCTGTCCCATAATGCCTCAAGTGACCACTCTGCTTATTGTTTTGAACTTGGCTGCTCTGGAGACATACACCCCTTCCCTTTCAAAGCACCATTTATGACAGCCGTTGTGTGCTTTGCTGATCTGCTCCGGGACACAAAGCAAACCATTAATGTGGAATGGTGCTGTTGAACACAGAGGCAAGAGTGTGTGTGTGTGTGTGTGAGAGAGAGAGAGAGGGTGATTGCTGTGCAGAGAGCCCAGGGAGGGAGGTGGGGATTGATGGAATGCTTCACGAATTTGTGTGTCATTCTTGCGCAGGGGCCATGCTAATCTTCTCTGTATCGTTCCAATTTTAGTATATGTGCTGCCGATGTCGGGGTTTCCCCTTTTCCAGGACTGGTTGCTTCCTGCCGCTGTCTGAACTCACAAGACAGCATGCTGACACACACTGTCCCCCAAAACACACAGTCTCCCCTCCTCCATAACACACACACACTCTCCTTGTCACACACTTCCCTCCCTCCCCCTTCAGTTGAAAAGCAGCTGGCAATGTAGCAGGATGCCAATGGAACAATGGGATTGGGAAACCTGCATCATGTGATGCTGTGCCTGCCCCATGAGGCATTGCAAACCGTTCCCAAAGCACCCTGTGGCTAGTTGCACTGTGGGATAGCTACCGGACTGCACTGCTGTCTTTGCCATTGCAAGAGCTGCTAATGTGGATGCGCTCCAGCATCACAAGGACCACAGTATGGACACGCAACAGCAGTTTAATTCTAGCATTTGAATAAAAGGGTATAACTTGTGGTGCAGAAAATTGATAGGGTAGATATAACCTAAGTTATTCCTTTTCCATTCAAAGGTAGGGGAGGCAGAATGATCTGGAGGTGGTTCATCCTCCTTTCGAGTTAGCCAAAGATCACTGTGGCCAAATGACATGTGACCCCAGGGCGAGGTTACTTGAACAGATTGAGGTGGTTCTTAGCCAACTAGAAAGAGGTAGGAGTCTTTCCTGACTTAAGTTGTTGTTGCTGCTGTGGATAACAGCATGTTTCTGATAGATCCTAGCATTTTTCTTCTAGGAATCAGTGAGGCATTTACCCTGTTCCAATTTTTAATCTGTGTTGCTCTGGAAATGGGATTTTTGCCCAAGGTTAACACTTTATTGTTCTTTATCCGTATTAGATGGAGCCTTCCAAATTACTAAGCATTTTTAAAATCTGCAGTGAAGCCCTTAGATCCATTTTATGTGCACTATAAAACTGCCACCCAACACATTGTTAGATAGGACAACAGTTAGTTAATATTGGTACATGAGGAGCACCATTCCTCAATGTATAACTTTAATAGTGGACATTTTCTATGTGTTAAAAGTTTTGTTTTAGTGGCACTGTTTGTAGTAACATTTGGCTGATAACATTTTTCCTACCAAGCAAGTCAAATGCTTTCCTTCCCCTTTCCCTCAGCCAGGTGCTGAAACAGGTGCCAGCCCTTAAACACATGAGCAGTCCCATCAAAGTCAATGGGATGACTCATGCTTACAATTAAACCCGTTGCTGAATTGGGGCTACTAACAGGATGTGGTTTCCCAAACCGTCTTGTCATATCTGGTTATTTCTCTTAGTGCAAATTCCTTGGGGCAGGGTCTGTCTAGTTCTTGTATGTGCTAAGCACATTATTAGTGCTTAACAACTGCAGTTGCTTTTCCTGCTGCACCACTCTCTACCAGCCTTTCTCAGTGTAAATCAAATCAATTAAGACTCCATTAAACCGACTTACTGACCTGTATTTCTACGCACTGTGACATGCCCTGCAGTGCAATCTGGCGTGTGAAACTCATGTACCCCCTTTAACTCTCCTGCCCAGGCTGTCGCCCACACTGCTCTGCTAGTGAACAGCAAACCCACCAGGCTCTGTTCCCTCAGCCTTCTGTGTGCAGAGGCAGACCCAGCTAAATTGGACGAATACTCTCCCAAGCCACACATCAACTCCTATTTATAGAGAAACCCCAGCAAATTCCCCCCAGCCACAGCCTTGCACCCCAGAAATGTGTGTCATACACTGCTCAAGACCTTCTTGATCAATGCAAGGTCATTAATGAATTTACCACTCTTTCAAAGGGTACTGGACGTGCCCCAGCCTTTGTCATCTGAGCAGATTCCCCCAAGCACTTTCGACAAACTCACTGGTTTAGATTAAACATCAAAATAAGTTTATTACTGGAGAACGATAATCACTTAAAATCTAAGTGGTATTGGCATAGAAGGTTAGAATTGGTTACAAAAGAAACAAAATAGCAAAGCTACAATCTAAACCCTAACTTTTACCAGGCTAATAATTCTAAAAGCAAGAGGATTTCTTTCACACAACGGCAGTTCATGCTAACTGGAAAGCCTTCCAGTTAGGCCCAGCCCCTTCCAAAGTCCTAGTGGAGATCTTTGTTTTCCAGGCCATCTTCCTTCTTTGTGCAGAGATGGGGGGTACAGAGGTGAGGCAGGCCCTGTGGTGATGTCACTGTCCCTCATTTAAACTTTTCTCCAGGTGCTGGAAAAATTCATGCTATGTGATGGGATTAGGCATCCTCCATGGTGTAAGTGAGCTGCTGACTGTCCTTTATTATGAATTGCAAATTTTTGCTTGCACCTTTTTTCTGTGTGAGGTTTGGCATGTAAGACGTCTGTGTGTACAGATCCTTTGTCCTCTCTGAGGGGCTCATCTGTGGGCATTTCCTAGACTCACAATATGTTTCAGTGACAAAAGTATGAAGTTACGAGATTTTGCTATATACTTTCATACACACATTTCAACAAGATAATGAGGTTCACCGAATCAAGGCTCTTCAAATGATACCTCACAATACATATTTTGTACAAAACATATAATATAGCAGTGGTGAATATGTGGGTAAAAGTGGTAACATTAGGTACAGTTTGTCAAACCCACCATACACATTGCCACTCAGTATGACCCCATGCTTGTAAAATGCCATGTAAATATACAGTATTCTGTTAATTAATAAAAAAACAATGTATATAAGACTAAAGAAGTCAGTGTAGCTGCTTTAACTGTAGAAAAATGTTTGACTTGTACTAATCTGGCCATTAATGCCAGACAAATCATGAATCAAAGTTGCCAAATAAGCCTCTTGATAGCTAGTCAATATACTTTTTGAGTTGCTAATTATTATTTAATGGATGGGAAGCTTTAATTAAGTCTTGTCAGTCTTCAAAGTCTAGGCAGATTAATGTGCAAACTAATTCACTCATACTCTTAGCAAAACTGGGGAAGAGATTGAATTTTTGTTAACACAGGCCGTACATACTATTCAGCCTATCTTCAAATCCTCTTGAATAGGAATACACAGTGATATACAAAATTACTGGCAGATGTAGCACGCTTTGTTATATGTATCATTCTTAGTTGATTTCATGAGCGAACTTTCTCATTCTGAATGTCCATCAACTTAAAATGAATCTTCCTATTCGGAGTGCTTTTGTTAACATGTACACACTGCATAGCTAAATGAAAACATGCAGGTGTTTATATTTAACGGGATGGAAACATTTATTGATTTGTTAGCTGAATTAATCTAACAGGTTTTCCTCACTGTCATAATGGACCGTCTACTCCCACACATTTCTTGGGGCTTGTCACAGTTCTGGGGTTAACTGTACTTCTGCCCAGTCCATATTCTACTCATAGGTGCCCCACTAGCTCCCAGGCCTCCAGCCGTCACTTCTATATAAGTGGGGACGTGTGGCCCTCTCCCCTGAGACCGTGGATTCCAGCTTGCAGTCCCCCTGCAACTCTCTGTGCCTATCTGAGCAAGTCTGACCTTAGAGCAGCACCTGCTGTTTTGCTTTCTCCTGGGGGCTATGAACGTGGTTACTGTTACCCCAAGGTTTAGACCTCAGTCATTCCAATAATGGTTTGCTTAAGACTATGCAATTTGTTTTATCAAAAGGGGTAATAAGGTAGTGGTCTGCCCTAGAGGAATTGCCAGAGTATTACCAGGGGGCTTGTCTCTGCTCTGCAGAGGGCTCCCCAGAGCAAGCCCCCTTGAAAGGACACGGATACAGCCTTCTGCTCAAAGGATTGACTATATTTATTTATAAATTTATTTATTTAAAGAAGAATAATCAGTTACACTGAAATCAATAGAATGAAAAAGAATACATTACAATACATAAGAAATACTATTAACTCCAACTCATCATACATTAAGCTAATGCATTGGAATAAAAGACACAGACTACATGGAATATTTCTATATCAATGTGGAGACTATAACAGTTAATATGTAATTCTAGTGAGAGACAGAAAACTTGAACACACATGTGTAAGAGCCCTTAATGCAGTGCTGCTACACGTTATTGTACCTATTATAATCAACAAAACTTCTATACATAGCAGGATCATACATTTAAAGGATGTTGCAATTTAATATTACCATTTTGCAAGTGGGGGCCAACCAGTCACAGAATGGGGTGGGGTAGATCTCACTCAGAAACAGGCATAGAATATTAGGGTTGAAAGAGACCTCAGGAGGTCATCTAGTCCAACCCCCTGCTCAAAGCAGGACCAACACCAACTAAATCATCCCAGGCAGGGCTATGTCAAGCTGGGCCTTAAAAACCTCTAAGGATGGAGATTCCACCACCTCCCTGGGTAGCCCATTCCAGTGCTTCACCACCCTCCTAGTGAAATAGTGTTTCCTAATATCCAACCTAGAACCTCCCCCACTGCAACTTGAGACATTGTTCCTTATTCTGTCATCTCCCACCACTGAGAACAGCCTAGCTCCACCCTCTTTGGAACCCCCCTTCAGGTAGTTGAAGGCTGCTATCAAATTCCTCCTCACTCTTCTCTTCTACAGACTAAATAACCCCAGTTCCCTCACCTTCTCCTTGTATGCCATGTGCCCCAGCTCCCTAATCATTTTTGTTGCCCTCTGCTGGACTCTTTCCAATTTGTCAACATTCCTTCTATAGGGAGGGGACCAAAACTGGATGCAGTATTGCAGGTGTGGTCTCACCAGTGCCGAATAGAGAAGAATAATCACTTCCCTTGATCTGCTGGCAGTGCTCCTATTAATATAGCCCAATATGCCGTTGGCCTTCTTGGCAACAAGGGCATACTGCTGACTCATATCCAGCTTCTCATCCACTGTAATTCCCAGGTCTTTTTCTGCAGAACTGCTGCTTAGCCAGTCAGTCCTCAGCCTGAAGCGGTGCATGGGATTCTTCCTTCCTAAGTGCAGGACTCTGTACCTGTCCGTGTTGAACCTCATCAGATTTCTTTTGGTCCAGTCCTCCAATTTTTCTAGGTCCCTCTGGACCCTATCCCTACTCTCCAGCATATCTACCTCTCCCCCCAGCTTAGTGTCATCTGCAAACTTGCTGAGGGTGCAATTAATCCCATCATCCAGATCATTAATGAAGATGTTGAACAAAACCAGCCCCAGGACTGACCCTTGGGGAACTCCGCTTGATACCAGCTGCCAGCTAGTCCTTTCATCCAGCCTATACTACTTTAACTTGCCGGCAAGAATACTTTGGGAAACCGTATCAAAAGCTTTACTGACAAACACACCAGGGCATTCCTTAACAAGAGAAAGGAAAATCAGACTTACACTCACACCCAGAATCTCTCTGACTCATCAGAGGGTCTTTCTGCTCTGTCAGTATCAGAGAGGATGGTGTCAGCGCCTGGAGACAATGGGGCTGTTAGTCCAAAATAATTCAAAGGGAAATTGCGAACACACTATTTAAAAAAATAATAATAATGCAATGAGGATGAGTAAGTCTTATGCTTGGGATCTGAGCTAATCACCACTGGGTCCAGAATGAAATCCCCTTTCCACACCACCAAATACAGCATTGCACAGTTATGTGCAACAGTGTGCACCAGCTGGAACCCCTTGTTTAGTGAGTAAACTTCAGATCTGCTTCCCCCTTCCTTTGCTTGGAAGGAAGAAATGGAAAAATGCAGCTTTAGGTTCAGATTGGGAGGAGAAGAATTCAAGCCCCAGTGTGTTGGGTAGGTCAGGCCCCAACTTCAGGGTTACAGAACTGGGTTGAATCTCAAGCTGGGGAATTATTCTGTTTAGCTTTAACCAAGATTTTTAAAAACAGAAGCCTACAGTTAGGTTTGTAAATCCATATTTAGGCACCAGAATAAGTGACAACATATTCAAAAGTTCTGAGAATCCAACAGCTCCCATGGGCTTCAACCAACAGAAGCTATCAAGCTGGCCTTAGAGGTGGCTTAGAGCATTAGAGTATTAATCATTTATCTGACAACTAGGAGTACACACAGTAACTCACTAATTTTAAGAGCTCAAGTAAAGGGATAAATGTTGCACTGTCGCCTGAAGCATTGTAGCACGCCTTGAAGCTTGCGGCTGGAAAACATGTGTTGATGTACCTAGTTTAATATCAAAGAGATAAAAGCAAATTCTGTTGCCAAATAACAATGTGAAGATAGGAATCTTGTGATGAGCTTCCAGAAGTGGGATTTCTAGCCATCTGATTCCACTTAACTCAGGGAATGTATACTGCGTCAAGGTTAAATAAAGTAGCTTATACTGGTTTAACATGGACTTATTCACCTGGTTATTGTCCTGCCTTCTTAGGGACTTTACCTAGCAACTGGACCCAATCCTGAGAGGTCTCAACTCCCGCTGAAATGGATGCATGTAACAATAAATGAGAACGTCCTTAAATATGTGGTGCAGTCCTGTCCTTGAAGTCAATGGGCGTTGTATTTGGATAATTCATGGCAGAACTGGCCCCAAGAACTTTACTTGTCCAAGGCCACCAGAAATCTAGCTGACAGTGACTATTTTTTTAAACTAATATTTTTCCCCCCATGTGACTGTAATTCCGTTTTGAGCTATGATGCTTTCATAAAACAGTGATTACATTTCCTGACAATTCTTTAGGAAAAATATGAATGCACGCAACAACCCTCACATATGTCATCGGATTCTTGAACTGCTTCAGCGCTTCTCTAAGAGCTCTTCACAGTACAAAATCCATAACATTTGTGTTTGGGAAATAATAATAGGTTCTATATGCAATTTATCTTCCAAAAGGATCCCATAGCACTTCTCAAGCTTTTGACCTTGTGCAAAGCTCATTGAAGTCAGTGGAAAGACTCCCATTGGATAAGCCTCTTAATGGCAAGAAAAAGAAAATGCATTATTAAATGTAGAACTTACATAACCTCAGTCAAGGAGTTACTTTAATGCAAACTTCTTTAAAATTGACCTTGACTATCTAACCTCTTGACTACTTATATTTTTCACCTCATTTGTGTTGTACGTGCTTTCTCAAACTATTTTATTTTTTTCAGTCCTACCAGAACACAGGAGCAATCATAGACAAGCAAGCCCTGAGTTACAATGTAGAATATGAAAAAAGGCCTAATAATAAACACGACTGGCAATACGGCTGAGTAGCACATATGGTACAGTTTATCAGTTGCCATGGGAAAGGGAAAATAGGGAGGAAAGAGGTACTTCTAATGTGTATTTTTTTGTATGTTGCTTGGTGACTTGTTTTGCTAATAATAAACATCTTCATGAAAATTACAAAAGGGCACAAGTCAAAATTCAGATTCAAATCCATAGGATCCCATAGTTTATGGCTGTCTGGCTTTGGAGTTTCAGGTTGGCACTGGCTAGGAATAAGGATCAGCCACAAGCTTCAAATCCAGTCTGAATTCACTGAAATTCCAGGGTGGAGGTTTTCAGAATTCTAGGTCCAGCCTGTAGTAGAATCCCTATATTCAGATTCACATCTGAACTTTCCCAAAGTTTGAGGGTGTCCTAATTCAGGCTTATTATAGACACTGTGGCTCAGGCCTATATTCAGGAGTGCTGGAACAATTTGTATAGTGGGGGTGCGGAGAGCCATTGAACCAAACTGTAAATCCTCTATAGGGTGGAAACCCCTTCAAGTCAGCACCCACCGCACCCATAGTTCCAGCACCTATGCCTATATTCAGATCTGGATTGGAACTTGCTATGTGGGTTGGCTATGGAGTTTCAGTTCAAGCCAATCTTTAATTAAAACTACTTTTAAAAATAATTAAATTGATGTACAGATTAAACATGGTTTGTTGTTACTTCTTTGTTTCAATGGTAGAATCTGGGCTGAAGCACAGCTTCTGTTTAACACAGAAACACTAAACAAGAGTTTCTATAATAATTACAGTTGCATGTGAAATGGTTTTACTGTCCCATAAAAAACATTGGGATTTTGAAATTTCCCACAGTGGGAAAAAACTGAGACCTTGTAGTAGTCATTCAACAAGAGAAATCTATCCCCAAGTAGCCAATAGTCTGGCAATTATGGCACTCTCCTGAGGTGCAGGAGACGCAGGTGTAAGTCCCAGGACTGAATCAGGCAAAGAAGGAACTTGTAACCAGGCCTCCAACATTCCAAGTGAGTGCCCTAATCAGGGAACTACTGGCTATTGTGGTGTCTTTCTCTGAGCAGCCATTTCATCCTGGACCTGATAAACCTTTCTGGGTAAAAACCTGTTCCATCAAAAATTTCTTGATCAACTCTTCTTACCTACTACTTTAATTATTTAGTGTCTTTCATCTAAACATCCACTATTCCTTTTGAGATAGAAAAACCACATAGTATCTCCATTTTACTGATCGAAAAGGTGACAGGCATTGAGAGGTTATGTAACACAGTGAGTCAGTGGCAGAATTCACATCCAGAATTCCTGGCTTCCAATCCTCTGCTCTAACCACACGGTCACATTTTGTATGAATGAAGGCTATGTAGAACCTGATCTTGCTCCTTTTGAAGTAAGTGGCAAAACTCATGTTGACTTCAATAGGCGCAGGATCCGCCCATTCTGAGAAACACCATGATTTCCTGTTTAAACTGCAAAATGAGGGATGAGACTTATGTTTTTTTTTTTCAAAATTTATATGGTCATCTGCTGTCATTACTGCCATTTCTTCATCTCTCTTGTTAAATGTGAGATGTTTATTGAGCTCTCTACTTTCCATGGCATGGGTGCATGATGCGAGGTTTGTGATAAAGATCAGCAACTAAGATTTCTTCACATAAGTGTGCATCACCTGATGGGGACAAACTCCTGCACATTGTGCATACAGTTAAAAATGAAAACCCCTGTGAATAGGTGGCAATAAAAGCCTCTGTCAATTTAAACATCCAAGTTTAATTATAGTAGAAAAGTAACTCTAGTGAAAATGACACCGTGGAATTCCCCACTGTGTCATCCTCTTTCAAGAGCTTCAGTATCAAATAGGTTCAGTTTATAAGTTAAAAGACTACATTGTTCGTCATTTAACTGCCAGCCCTGCACACCTGGGGTTTACAATGCCAGAAGTGTTCTTTCTGCTTCTTATATCACTCATCAGAAATGAAGATCTCAGAGTCAAAATTTAGCTCACAGTCTTACTGATGATTCGTAAGGCCAGCCAGCAGTTACAGCCCTTCAGTGCAAACAAAAATAAATGTGTAAGGTAAAATAAGCAGCTCTGGGTCAGAGTCTCAGCACAGAGCAAATATATTGAGAAAAGACAATATTTTTACAAAGTGATTTTTCTGACTATAATCACACTTTAAGATTTATGCGCCAACTCAATGAATAGGACAATTCTATGAGAAAATCAATAACGATTCAACTGGTACTATAATATTCAGAAAAGTCTCCATTCATGCAGAAAATGAATTATAAGGGCACATTTTAAAATTATGTTTTGGATTCTAAAGAACTTATTTTTTTCTTTCCCTCATAATGCTTTACAGAGTTGAACATTAGAATTACAGAGACAAAGAAAAGTAGGAGGAGAGAGAAATGCAGAGATACAGGAAATGGACAAAAGAAAATTTTTCTGTTAAGATTTAAAAAGGAGTGGGAACTTAATGCAGTAGAAAGATGCAGGAAGGCTGTTCCAGACAGCAAGAGCTGCAGAAGGAAATCTCTTCTACAAACAAGGCCAAGGTTTTGTGAGGAAAAAGAGGGAAGCCCATTGCTACGTGATCATAGGGAAGGGAATAGTGAGACACACAGTCCATCCAAATCTCTGTCTTATGAGCAAAGGGCCCAATTCTGTCCTCATCTATAAGGTTGCAACTCCCATTGACATCACTGTATGTGTCAGCAAAAATAGATGGTTAGGATGAATGACCTTGTTAAAAAATAATTGGCATTGTCCATGTATGCCATTTCCTCAACTCCATCTCTGCAGAAATCCTCACCCAGACTTTCACTTTCTCTCTGGCCTACTGTGATGGGGTCCTTGGACTGCAGCCTGGACTGTGGGACTGCTGAGCCCACTGGAACCCACCACCCTGGGCTGACTCTCTCACTGTGATGCTGATGTAAAGCTGCAAACCTCTGACAGGCACTGCACATCCACAGACATCCACAAGCAGGGACGTACTCAACTGAGTTACATGGATGATCTACCAGTCACTCATGAACCATCAAAATAGAGGCTCCAGTCAATTCCCTCAGCTCCAGTCCTACACCCCAGGACTGTACCATCTTACACTGCTCAAGGCTACCTGGGGATCACTTTGATTAGACATAGATTTGTGCGTTTTGTTTTATTTTGCTTGGTAACTTACTTTGTTCTGTCTATTACTACTTGGAACTACTTAAATCCATATTTGGGTCGGGAAGGAATTTTCCTCCAGGGCAGATTGGCAGAGGCCCTGGAGGTTTTTCGCCATCCTCTGCAGCATGGGGCGTGGGTCACTTGCTGGAGGATTCCCTGCAGCTTGAGGTCTTCAAACCACAATCTGAGGACTTCAATGACTCAGACATAGGTTAGGGGTTTGTTATTGAAGTGGATGGGTGAGATTCTGTGGCCTGCATTGTGCAGGAGGTCAGATTAGATGATCATAATGGTCCCTTCTGACCTTAAAGTCTATGAGTCTAAGTGCAAGTTCATTAATTAATTCACTACTCCCTCAGAGGGGAGTGAACACACACTAGTCTTTGTAAACTGAGCTGAGATTTCCCAAGCACTTCAACCAAAGTGCACTGTTTTAAGTAACACATAAAACAGCTTTATTAACTACAGAAAATGTTTAAGTGATTATAAGTGGTAGGTATTAAGGCCAGAGTGAGTTTACTTTCCATTTTCTTAAGGTAACATGCATTCTAAATCCTAAACTTTTACTCTATACCAGGGTTGAACCAAACAATGTCTCTCCCTGATAGATGGTACAAGCAGGTTACAGTTCCTCAGTACACAGGCTGGGGCTGCTTTCGAGCCGGAGATCATCTTTCCCCAGTTCAAAGTCCTTATCCTCCAGACATTTGTCTGAGTGTTGAGTTGGGGAGGAGGGGGTTAGGGTTAGGGTTGAGTTGGGGTGGGGGTGAGAAGAGGCCAAGTGTTGTCACTTCCCCTCTTTTATATTTTCTTCCAGCCTCCTGGAAACATCTTTGCTGTGATGTGGGTTAGTTCACCTCCATGGTGTTTTTGCCTCCTCCAGGAAGTCTCTAGGATAGTGGATTGTGTGTTGATGAGCCAGTAACACCATCTGGCTTTTCATGGCTTCTCCTTTTTTTTAACTGAAAGGCTATTTGTGGATGTTCCCAACCGCACAACATATTTCAGTAACACGTGTAGTAATACTTTATAACTTCACATACCGTTATAGTACATACAATCCAACAGGATATTATTATTCAACAGATGAAGACTTACAAAATGATACCTCACAAGGCATACTTTATACAAAACCTCTCATAATATCACAGTGGTTCCGCGGTGCTACTTTGAGATACAGAGTGGCACAGCTGCTCAAGTCCCAGCTGTTCAGAATCCAGGACTCAGAATGCTGCTGCTATCCTCAGACAAAAACCAAAACAAAACAGCCACCGATTCCTATTCATTTCAGGAGCCTTTTAAAAATGGTCCACTTTGGAGCCAATTTTTGACTTACCTGCAAGGGTACTTATAACAATTACATTCGTCAAAATCCATTGCCTGAGAGTTGAGTAATTAGGACCATCTTCTCGTGGATTTCAATTGGCTTTTGATCAGATGATAGCTTTATGTAGAGAGAGAGAATTTGGGATAGTGTGGGTTGGTGGTGATATGGACGTTCTCAAAGTAGAATACTTTTCTGTATTAGGCAGATAAATCTATTAAAAAGCCTGAAAGATTGTTGTATTTCTCTACATTTGATGAATCGGCTACATGGGGACTGTGCAGTGTTCAGACAAATTCTACCAACATCTTGAGTATTTTAGTTAGTTCTGGATGTCTTGAACTTCTGATTTTTATTTTTTCCATTACGAGAAAATTAATGTCATTAAATTCAACATGGGAGGCAAGTGTTTTGGTTGGCCGTCTGGTAGTGGTTTTGAAATTTTGCATCCAAAGAACATATCAGACCTTGCTATTGGCAATGTCACCCTTTGGCAGAATTATTCGATCATTAAAATAGATTTCATGACCCGAATTCCTTGATTTACTTAAATTGGCCGGTAATTTGGAAAAGTTTATTTTTTAAGGATGCAACAGCTTGGTGGGTTTATTTCAGCCCAGTAGTCTGTGTATCAGCACCTCTCTTCTGTGACAACTTTTCCTCTGACTTTCCCAAGTCCTGTGAAATTTCCTGATGCTGATTTATTTTCACCTCCCTCCAGTCATCAAGACATGTTGCAAAGTGGATAAAAGACTAAATGCTTTTCCTGCTCTCACTGACTCATTTGGTGTATCGAGGACTCCGTTGGAATTGCAAGCTATCACTTTAAGAACAAGGTGGTTTTCTAGTCGTGCTTGCAGGCTAGGGGCATCTATACAGAAGTGTGCAAACTATCTGTCCATTTGAAAAGAGCGAACTTAAAGCCAGAGGTGATGTGTCTTTGTCTTACGGAGCAGTCTGTTTTATTCCCTTGCATTTCTGGGCTCTTGTGTGTTATTGTTCTGAATTCTAAGAAATAAAGTATGTTATGTTTTAACCTTCCAGCAAGAGAATTTAATTTTTTTAAAATCTAATTTGTTTCTACATCATGAAGATTACAACGTGGAAGTGGAACTGCCATGTTTCAGTTGAATTGAGGGAGAGAGGGACAAATAGAAGGGGTGCGGGATGACTCTGCACCCTCGTGTGTCTTTCTGTAACAGTGAATGCATATGGAGGCCAGATGGGGCAGAGCAGAAGGCCATTTTGAGGCAGGGGTATCCTCCTTGAAGATATCTTAAGTAAGATGGGAGGTCCCCAGGGCCATGGGGAAAAGGTTATTTGGACAGTTGTTGGAAGGTTGTTGCTGAGAGTATGGTGCTTTTGGGGAAGGCAAAAGTTAGGAGACTAGATTAATAAATCTGTCATTAACTCCTCTGTGGAAAGGGCGGGAGGAAGGCCCAACCAAGACTAGAGTTTGTTGGACTTAGACTTCACACAGCCTAACCTTCCTCCTGTTTTCCTCCACACAGGTACAGCCCCCACATTACTCTCTGGTACTGAAACCTCCTCCCTTAGCTTAAATGTCTGCAAAGTGAATCTCATTGTGCAGCTCCTTCCTACAGTGTGCTGGGGTTTGGGTGCCCTGCTCCCCAGAGTCTTCCCTTTGTTAAGCAGGGTCTTTGGGGCAGGAGGCTGCCAGGTCTGACCAACAGCTCCCTCAGATCCTAAAGTCTCTTAGGGAAGCAAGATGCACCTGATCCTCCTATGCTGGCATGGGAGAGGGGAAAACCTATGTTCCCATTGACGCTTACCACTCTGCCAAGTCAGTTATGGATAACACCTAGTAGAAAGCAAATTTTAAAAAAAAGATATTAAAACAAAATTGCACTGGAAACCCTAATTATACTTTTAGGTGGCTGCTTTAGACAGGGGGATGCCTATTGGAAATGGGCTTTAGAAAACATTAGGTTTCATTGCGGCAAACTGTAGGATTAATTTTTGAGGAAGTGTCCTGCAGCCTTGTGAATAGAAGAATGGCCATACTGGGTGAGACCAATGGTCCACTTAGCCCAGTATCCTGTCTTCCAGCAGTGGTCAATGCCAGGTGCCTCAGGGGGAACCCTGACCATTATGGCAACCAGGAATATTTCTAATGCCCTGGTGCAGTTTATTAATTCTATATAGTAGTGAGTAAAATATTCAGTCGTCATCAGGGATTGGCTTAGGGAGAGGAAGGATGGACTTATGGGAGAAGACTGGGAGTGAGGACATCTGGACTCTATTCTCCTTTTACCTGGAGAGGTGCTGTCCTGATCCCAGTGAAGCCAAGGGGACTTTAATACAGCCTTTCTGTGGCAGTTGGCTCTATGCATGCCTTAAGCAAATGTTTTGGGTCACTGAAGCAACATAAATGTGAATCTTCTGGCTGCTATCATGGCCTGTCCCAAGGCAGATGAGCTCTTCGAAGCTGACAAGACGACCACCTCAGAGCTCCCAAGCATATCTAGTTCCATAGAATGTTGCACATTTGAGCGGAATCAGGCTACCTGTTCTGCTGCACTGTCAAGACAAGCAGTGTTCTACAAACACAGGAGAAAGTGGCAGAGCCTTCTCATCCAAGCTCCTTTGTCTTAAGAAGTGGTATGGTGAGCCACAAGCCAAGAAATCGTGAGCTCTAGTCTCACCTCTACTGACTGTTGGTTACATTTCTGTGTACTTGGTGCTGATTTCTGTGTCCTTATTCATAGCCTAATCCTAACAGGCAGTCAAGTACAATCCTGTGACACTTCCTGGGGGGACCCAGGGTTGTAATTCTCCTCGCTACCACCTGCCCTTAGTGTGAAGTAGCTTCATCTGTGCCTGCCAGGGTCAGCTCCTTGACTCTCCCAGACTAGCTTTCGGCACACTCTAACCCCTGAATCTTCTGAGCATTCCACTGCAGCATCTGTCCCCTTATTCACTGACCAGTCACAGACTTACCAGGCCCATTGTTCCCAAAGGAACAGTATACCACAGCTTATCTTAGAACACAACTTCACATGATACCAAACAGAAATATTGGAAACAAAGAGTTATGTATGAAACAAAATCACAGCATGCTTTCTAGAGCCTAAATTTAACTAACAAGAGTTTCTCACCTAAAGCTGTGTCCAGTGTTTTCTTTTATGATCAAGCCCACTTGTCAGTTTACTTCCTTGGGGAAGGATCTATTGGCATCCCAGTTATAGTTCCAGAAATTCATTATCTTCTAAACAGGATAACCCCTGCTGCTGTTGGTTTTTAGCTGTAGTATCCACAATGCATTGATACGCATTTTGCTCACACTGTAAAGGGGCATCCATTGTGAACTATACAATATTCAATTTGCACATGACCAGTGAGAGACAGAGAAGCATCTCTTCTCCCCTGCCTGCCCTCACCTTTTGGTGACCTGCATTAGCTCACAGACCTAGAGAACATGCTTTTTTAGTATATACACATATTTTCTGTACATACATTTTGACAGAGGATGGATCACTTGATACTTTTCCTGTTCTGTTCATTCACTCTGAAGCACCCGGCATTGGCCCTGTCAGAGGACAAGATACTGGGCTAGATGGACCTTTGGTCTGACCTTGTATGGCCATTCTTATGCATGTACTGCGCCTAGTGCAATGTGGGTCCCCATCCTGATTAAAACTTCTAGACACTACTTGTCTAGTCATTCCCAGTGAGTGGCACTCTTGAAAAGTGGTGGACTAGAGTTCTTTCCTCAGCTCCAGGAAGTGGAGATATGCTTTATCTCATTGAGAAGCTCTGGGCTCAATGCAACAATTAGTGGATGAAATTCTTTGTTCTGTGTCATACAGGAAGTTAGACTAGGTGATCATCACAGTCCCTTCTGGCCTTAATATCTATGAATGTGGATGTAAGACAATTGCAATGGAAAAACAAGGGATCTGACTCTGCTTTCCCTTACACTGTTGTAACTCCATTGACTTGTGTAGAATTATTCCTACCTTATTCCAGTGTGAGGAGGGAATCAGGCCCAAGATGTTGAATCATTCTGCTGCCTTTGAATATGCTACTGATTAGACCTGTTGTGTTAGGGTGTAGTATTGGTGCAACTAAACGCCAGTGGGGACTCAAACCAGGAGGGAACCAACAGGAGGAGGTAGAAGAGGACGTGATCTAAAAACAGATATATAAACAAAACACTTATTAAAAAATTGCTTTGTGAAGTATTTCAAAATTTTTAGTTTTCACTCTGAGTCAGAATGAAACCAAATCTCAAAATCCTTCATGAAACACACTTGTTTAGCTCTAGCTAGGAGGCTCTTTTTTTTTTCAAAGCACCACCAATGCCATTTTCTCCTCATTTCCTGGTATCTCTGTTTTCCGAGTGGGGTCATCTCCTCCTGTGCTATTTTTGATGCCACTGTTGCTAGGTTGCGCCAGTACTAAAGCACCCAGTGTTGTCACTACAACTAATCCACTATTTCTCTTCCCATCTCTCTGGTATTCTTACTTGCAAATTTTCAAACCCTGTCGCCAAACCTAGGAATGCCTAAAAGCACAGCATGAAATAGGACATAACCTCAAATCGCTGACTGAGTTCAAAATTCTCAAAACAAGCACTTCACACGCTTGAAAGGACATTACCAAGAGATCTAGCCCCAAATTAAAGGAAAATAAAACTCTCTGTGAAGGGCTCTTTATGTAGAGTCATGGGCAATGATTTTCACAGCTGGCAAAACTATGGTAAATATAATTTTTGCCAGACTTACAAAAACAGCTGATCTTTGTTTGGCTATGATTTTGATTCCTTCTTTTCTTCTACCATTTGTTCTGAACTAATGGCCTAGCATTTGAGTACGGAGCACTGTGTTACTGGAAGGATTGCCTTTCAGCTGATCTTTCCAATTAAATTTGGAAGTTATATACTGTCTACCTAAAATTTCCTTGGCAGTTCCTACTGGATGCAATGGGTGACATCCTCAGCTGGTTTAAATCTGCATAATTCCACTGAAGTAAGGAAAGACTCACTGATTTAGAAAAGCTGGGAGTCTTGGCCCAAAAAGCTTCCCTTTGTGTTCCAAAGTGATATGCTCACAACTTTTGCATGGAGTTTAAATCAGAGCAGGAATTTTCTCAACATATGTAAAGCTTTAAAAACCCATTCGAATAAAATGTGCAACATAGAGTCTTAAAAGTAAAACAGTCTCTTAATGAATGACTTTCAAAGTTAAACCAATAAACCATTTGCTATGATGGGGCTATTCACTCTGGTAAAGATGAGGGGAGTTATATAAATGTTCATAGCAGAGGTAGAGCCAGAAATAATCAGGAGACTGTTGAGTTTCCTTAAAGTGAGATCTTAAGTAAAAGGAAACAACATGAGTAAAGGCTGTAGCAAAAGTGCCAGCAGTATTTGAAGTTGGTGAGGTTCTAGCCAGAAGCTAGATGATATGCTGCACTAAAACAAGGGGCTTTCACATTCAAGAAAAAAATAAACAAAACTAAAACATGTTCACAGAGTGTACCCTGCCTCACCAGTAACATCATGTACTTCTTTCGATGTTGTTGCAGTGACTTGTGATTGGCATTTGAGCATCTTTATAAATAAATACATGTCCTAATGCTTGATCAGAGGGATGTTGTAAGCCATGGCCCCTACAAAACTCATTTTAGGAAGAGACAAGATTGTATAACAAATATCATGGCAAGACCCCTTCCAGGTTTATTATTCGATCAACATTTGTTAAGTGGGAACTTTGCTGCAGAGTTCACCAGCGTTATTGTTTATTTGTTTATTAGAGAAGGAGAATCTTCATGTAGTTACAGACGTTGGAGAGAGCCAATTTTTATAGTATAAATAACTGAACTCCATTGCTCCAAGGTAGTTGCACCTGCCTAGTGGAGTTGCTTACACTAGGACTAAATTTGACCCTTATTTAGGTCTAATCCATTTTTAATTATCCAAATAATGAGGCTTCCACTAATCCACTAATGAAAACTTGGGGCTTGTGTCATAAACAGATAGCTAAGGGTTAATGTTTCTTTCACCTGTAAAGGGTTAACAAAGAGAACCAAACACCTGACCAGCGGACCAATCAGAAAACCGGATTTTTCAAAGCTGAGGGAGGGAATGTTTTGTGTCTGTGTCTTTGTCTGGCTCTCAGCTATGAGAGGGGATCTTTTCTATCTTCAAGCTTCTAATCTTCAGTTTCCAAGTTGTAAGTACAAAGGTAGAAAAATATAGGCGTTATTGGGTTTTCGTATTTACTGTGTGTATTGCTGGAATGTTTATGTAATCTCTTTTGAATCGGCTGTTTATTCCTTTTTCTTTTAAGCAATTGAACTGTTTGATTGTCACCGTTCAATACCAAGAAATACTTTTTATGTATGTTTCTTTGGCGTTTTTAATTGAAGTTTTCTTTTTAAGAACTTGTTTGAGTTTTTTTCTCGCTGAGCTAGGCTAAGGACTGAAAGGGAGGAAATTCTCGGTTTGTTTAGATCTACCGGAGCCGTGATCTCTGCAGCACCAGGGAATTATTGGTGGGAGGGGGAAGAGAGATAGAATCATTTCTGTTTCCTTATATTTGGTTGTCTCTTTGTGGAAGAGAGGAGACATGCTTCTTGGTATTGTGATGTAAAGAGGTTGCATCAGTAACTCTCAGGTTAGCCCAGAAAGGAAAGCCTGGGAGGGGTAAAAGGAGGGGGGAATGGGTTATTTCTCCTTGTTTTAAGAATCCAAGGGATTTGGGTTCTTGGGGTCCCCCCAGGGAAGGTTTGGGGAGACCAGAGTGAGACAGGCACTGTAATCCTCTGTCTGGTGGCAGCAAGATCAGATCTAAGCTGGTAATTGAGTTTAGAGGGTTCATACAGGCACCCAGATTTTTGGACGCTAAGGTCCAGATTTGGGAATTATGCTTATGATAGCTTGTCTCAGTGGCCCCACAGTGTGGACTATGGAGTGTGAACTACCTCATGTTGAAGTGTTGCATTGTAACTTCTTTGTGCAGACCCTGCTTATTCAAGCTAAAAGGTACCTGGTTTGTCTCTGCACAGTCCTGTCTGAAATTGAACTATAGAGGTGTGCATCAGCAAGATCCTGACATGGCCTTTCCTGTTGTCTTCCGTTTTTTGTCATGAACCAAACCCAACCCCCCTAGATGCAAAATTTCTTTGTGCTGAAATCTGTATCTGAATGTTGGGACTCTGCATTCATCTCTGGCATAAATAGGGCTCTATAGAATCCCTCAAGCACTATTGGGACAGATCCTCAGTTTGTTAATCAACATATTTCCATTATCTTCAGTGGAGCTATGCCAATTTTCATCTGCTGAGGATCTGAAACATGAATCTCTGACTTGCTCTGAATACCTGTTCATACATTGTTTCATATTAATTCTTTTTGGCCATCATAGCCTAAGTGTATCCTAAAGATTCATGAGTTTCATGGTTCTCTTTTGCAATATCTCCCATTTCAGGTATAGATTTTGACTGTATGTTTGACCCATTATGTTACTTTAAACTCTTTAAATAGAATTTCCTATGTCAAAAACTGCAGAAGACAATAATGCTCCTTTGAATAAGTATATATTGTTCCTTGTGAGGGAGAGATCTCTTGACTTTTGCATCTTTTCTTAATTTATCTGTCCTTTCTGAAGACCAATGTTTGAATTGTTCACATTTGCTGAGATACGAGGGCAACTGAATAGCCACTATGTTAGAGAGAGAGAGAGAGAGAGACAGAGAGGAAGATTCTGTCTTGGTGTGCCAAAGATTTTTATTTTAATTGGCACCTTTTTGAAATAACGAACTGCTACTAACTATACTGTGATTGTCCGCAAAGCATCTGTACTTTAATAGGACAGAACCACAAACTATCACCATATGCTAAGATGTAATTTCAAAACCACACCACCTGTACTCACATCACAGTGTGACTACTGAGAACAACAGTATGTAGTGCACAAAGTAGCCCCATTTATGCCCTGTTAGGATACACGCATGCAGGGTAACTGTCATGTCAGATGGTTTAGCAGTGTAATGTTTTCCCTTTCTCATTTTCAAAAGACCTCCTGCTACCAGTGGAGAGAGTAAAGATAAATTGGGAATAAGCTGTCAGTCACTTAGGGCCAGATTCTGATACATTTACTCACAGTGTGTAGCACCTTACACTACATGTAAGCCCACTGAAATCATGGGGGCTACTTGAGGAATAAGATACAATTCAGTGTACCTGTGTAACTTTCTGTATTGTAGAGGAATCAGCTAGTATCCATTTAAATTGTTTGTGAGCCATCTAATAGCATTCACTGTGTTCTGTGTTTTAGAAGCCTCTAGAGATTAATCAGAACAGCAGTATGTTATATAGCCCAGGCCTGGCAAGACGGTCTGTAATTAGTAAATATGGTTATTTGGGACCTAGCTGTGCCTATGTGATTTCTTCATGTTGCTTTTTTGTATAAAAATTAAAAGTGCCGCTTTCCTACTGAGTTCAGTGGGAGCCAAATGCTATATTGTAACAAGCTTCACACTGATGTGCAATTAGACTCAAATATGGCTATATGATAGGTACACATTCCATTTTTTTCAATGGGGTGTGAGCACTAGATGTCCCATTCAGTGTTCATAAAGATGTATCTTCTGCTACAGGTATGGAGAGTTGCTTGGACATCAGTGACCCCATATCAAAATGATATTAAATGCTCAATTGCTGTGACATATGCACATGAGTAAACAGATGGTGCGGGGTCAAGAAAGTGAAGAATATTCTCCTGGGGTTGTTGGAAGAGGTATTGAGTCAGGATGATTACAAGAGAATAAGAGTAGGGGATAATTTGTAGAATTCCAACTGGAGAGGCTGGACATTGGTGAATCTCAGCCTCCGCATCTTCTTAGTGGCCAAAATTTTTTCAGAACCACAAGCTTAAAGTTATGCTCCTAAATTCATATTTGGGCATCTAAATGTAAGTGACTTGATCTTCAGAATTGCTAAGTACTTAAAAATCCCATCGAATTTGGTGAGAGTTGCAAATGCTCTGGAGCTTTGAAAATCAAATCCCTTCACAACAGGCTCCTAACTCCATATCTAGACACCTAAACTTTTGTCATCCACACTTGAAAATTTTGACTTGTTTCTACCTTGAATAAATATTTCTTCTTTCATACCACATTTCAGTTCTTGCTTCCTTGTTCAGAAATAACTTCGCTTTGTTGAACTTCCACCATCAAATGTGTGACACTAGAGGGAGGATATTGATGAGCATTTGTTTCACCAGTACCACCACCTACAAGGTCAACTCTGTCAGGTTGTTTTAACTGGAAAATGGTTTGAATACTCTCCCTTGTCCCCCATCCCGAATATCAATTTAGTAGGCATCACATGTCAACTGTGAAACTGAAGTCAGTTCACTGCGTGTGAACATCCAGTAATAGATTGAGAAAATGTGGAATGGTCTAGCAATAGATTCTAGTTTATGGAGTAAAAAGCTTGAGTGATTACTAATAGCAATGCATATGAATGCAAGAAAGGTCACGTCCAGATTGCTGCATGAAGTTGATGTAACTAAAAAATGTTGCAATGTCGATCTACACCAGGGGTCTCAAAGTCCCGGCTTGCGAGCCATCTGCAGCCCGAGAACCTGCAGCCCGCAGAGGAGAGATGCATGCAGACACTCTGCCGGCAATGTCTGCTGCAGGCGCCATGCCCCCACAGCTCCCATTGGCTGGGGGAAAGGGACAGAGAAACCATCACTAGTTGCTGGGCAGAGTCAGCCATGTAGATAGCATCATTAGTTGCCGGGCAGAGTCAGCCATGGAGGCAGCATCACTTTTTTCCACAATGAATATAAACAAGTCAAAATACTGAACACAATTATCTGATGCACACCTTGCTGCAATCCTGAAGGTTTCAACTGCTCAGTCACTGAGGCCAACCATCAATAAACTGATAGAACTGAAGTGTTGCCAGGTGTCTGGCAAACACTAAAAACCCTCTGGCAGTGAAGAATTGTATAAAGTTGTAAGACAGTTTTATTATTTCTAAGGCATTTGAAATAAAAACTACAATATAAATGTTTTCTGTTCTGAACGTCATCTTCAGCGACATTGCTGGCCTGCTAGGAGGATTTGAGGACTGGCGCTGGCCCTAAGGTAAATTGAGTTTGAGACCCCTGATCTACACTCTTATCATCAGATTTTGAGTAATGAGAGAATATCTTGCAGCATAAACATCTCTGATCTACATCTGTTTCTGATGGTGACTTTGTGAACATTGTAAATATTTTCAATATGTGTTTATTTAGAGGCTAATTGCCAGATGTTTTACATGAATATTTTAGGGATTTAAACAACTTTTTGTAACTTATTAAAGCGCTAATACTGTCCTCTTCACTATACAAGACATGGTACCTGCTCTGCTGAACTTGCAGTCTATGGCCCTGATTCTGAAAACATGTATGTGAGCAGTCCTATGGGTCGATGGGATCATTCAAGTGCATAAAATTACTCATGCATAGAAGTTTGCAAGATCAGGGCCAAGGTAAAGAACTCATTGAGAGGCATAGAGGATTGCCATAACTTAAAATGGCCTACCTTAAAATAGAACTAGTGATTGGCATTATATAAGTTTCTCTTTCAGAAGAGGTTTAAGGTGGATGGGATCTTGTTATATTATTAATGGAATATTTCTTAATGATATAACAGCGGTATGATTTAAATACATATCTTATTTGAAAATTCCCCAATACTGTGGATATTGGTAAAACTTCCCATCCAAGGTTTTGAAGAAGGTCTGAAAAACAAACATCAACTAATCAGCAACCACCATCCATAAGGTAGTAACATTGTGAAGTGTAGTTTCTTGCAGAGCTCCCAAAAGAACACAGATCTCCAGACTTCTTGTCCTGAACTTTAACCTCAAGATTGTCCTTTCCTCGCCACATGAGTTCCATGTTGTGTTTTCCCCCTTTTGCTTACAAGACCTTTATTAAGGGGTCTGTGATTCCCTTGCTACAATTCATTATGGGCCTGTTTCAAAGCTCATTGAAAGAAATGGAAGAACTTCCATTCAGTGGTTTCAGGGGCCTCCAGATCAGACCCTGCATCATCAATGAATGAAGCAATTTAAACTGCCTGCTCCACTTGTGTGAGGTTATCAACTCGTGCAGGGGAGGCACAATGTTGAGCTTGGTTCTTGGCAACGTTGTGGTGGCAGTATGGCAAACCATACCCACTCTTATATTACCAAGTCCTCCAACTTCATGCTAAACATTCAGTATTGATACCAATCTACAATCAATTCCTGGGACTGAGACTCCCAGACTGCCTCAGGGAGAGCTGCAGCCCAGTGCTAACCCTGCAGGGGCGCACAGGATGAGTCTTGGATTGATAGTCTGTTTATCTAGAAATGTATATGGCCCTCCTCACCACACACATTGAGCACTTCGCAAACATACATTAATTTTACCCTTGCATGCCTCCTGTGCGGCAGGTAAGTAGTAGTATCATTTTACACACGGGGGAGTGAGGCTGAGAGGAGAAGCAACTTCCCCAAGGGAGCACATGAAGTTCATGGCAGAAACAAGAACTGAATTCAGATAGTTCCTTAACCATAAGGCAGTGAAATGTGAGAGAATACTCAAAGACATCACAGAAACGCCTAAAAAAAAAAATCTGCATTTTTTAACAAGCGAACAAAAACTTTGGATGAAGCTAATATGCAAAGGAGGAGTTGGCAATGTTTCAAAATAAATATCCATTGCAGGTTTTACACAAGGCTGTCTATCAGATTGGATGTACTTGGAACTGGTCCAAAATGGTATTTTTCCTGTGGAATATAGTTTTTAGGGATATTGTTTTTATTCAGATTTTTAGGTGGGGAACTTTTGATTCTCATGAGAAATTTCAAAACAAAACCAACTACTTTTTTATTTCACACTAAAAGTTGCCTCATGTTCATTAATATAGTCCAATTTCAACACCCTCCTTCAGCCTTCCATCCCCAAAAAGCTTGGCAGTTACCATGAGAAATATTGCTGCCCATGAAATTTAAAATTATATACAATGGTAACTATGGCACGTACCTGGAAAGAGCAGCACAACACAATGGGTATGAGTGCACATTATTTTGTAGGTGCAGTAGATGTGACAAACTAGTATTGTAATATTCATTGAGCTTCACTTTTAGACAAATCAGTATTGATTAGAATGAGGCAACAGGAGAAGCTTGGGAAGCTTGGGCTCTGTGATTACACGTAAACTAGTTTTAAAAAAATCAAGCCAGTTTTGAGGCATGTGAAGGAAAGCTTCTCAAATAAGAACATGGAAAATATTAATAGAAGGGGCTAGTTCTTTTCCAGTGGAAAAATTGCCATGATATCCTCTCAGTAACTCTGGAATAAAAGGTGTGTATGGGCTAGAATTGGAGGTTTTCTTTTCAGCAGAGAGAGAGGCAAATAGCTATGAGTATGCATGGAGGACCGACAGACAAATGACTTGTCCTCCTTGTGACTTTTGGAAGAGGACTTTATGGGACACGAAAGATAAGGATATACAGTTGCTCACTTCTTATGAGCAGCAAAGATCAGTTCCATATTTCAACTTCCCTGAAATGCTGGGGTGTCACAGGCTCATCTGTGATAGCGGACTGTGCTTTGGGCTCTCAAGTCAATGGAAGGCTTTCGACTTATTTCAATGGGGGAATGGGTCAGAACCATACAGAGTAGCCTAAACAAAGTTCTGAGATGGAGAGAGCTGCAGGGAACCTTTGCACAAGTTGTCCTTGATAAGCAAGCTGGCTTAATATTCAGATATATACTCTTTCTTCAGAATTATGGTATTATATACCCATTCTGGTGCAAATCCAGAAATGAATGTAGTTACTGGGTCTATGCTGATTATGTGATATGTATGTATCTTTTCATCCTTGCAAACGATATCTGTAACCCCCCATACCCAAGCCTGACCCCAGATGTACAGTACCTTCCCTCTCAACCTATGTATATTTCATTTCAAACATTTACTTTAATAAAATTTTTAAATCTGGATTCCCACCAGAGTGATTCTAGTGTAAATCCAGAAATATTTTTTTCTGAAATAATGGCAAAGAACTTGGCCCATTCTCTACATTTGTATCTGTACTTGCTCCTTTGGAGCCTTAAGGACAGTCCTGATCATAACAAATCCCAACATAAGCAGCAGATGAACCCAGACCCTGTAATAAAACAGACCCTCTTCTGATGGAATGAATATTAAGTGCTGCAAATAAATCAAAGCTGAAAATACAATACAGGCTGCTGGAAAAGAAAACATCTGACCATAAAATCAATATGAAAGACAGAGGAAGCTGTAAGCAGAAGCCAAACCCACTGGCTTCCACTGATGAAAACCACACTGCCAAACCCAGTCAAAGCAATAAGGATTTGCCAGGGACAGAGGAAGGCTTTGGCACACAAGAATCCCAAATTCCTTCCAGATTTTCCCCACTTTCTTTAGATAGTCAAAAGGTTAAAAAAATGACTTTAGTATTCTTTTGAGTCACCTACAAAAGATACTGTGCAAAATATACTGGGTATTGATTAACTTTTCCAGCTTGAAATAGTCTGATGCATTGTAGAGCAACAGGGGATGTTTAAGAAATTACAAGCAGCCTAGTAATGTTTTGAGTGGCCCTGCCATAAAAACCTGCACCTGCCTATTTATGCGATGACGACGTGCTGCCATGGTTGTGTTCAAGAAGGGGCCTGGGGCTGGAGCTCCATTAGTATAAAAGACAGTCATCCTTCATCAAGGCTCGTGAGACTTGGAAACTCACTTCTTCATCTTACAAAGTGGGTATTCACCCACAAAAGCTCATGCTCCAAAACTTCTGTTAGTCTATAAGGTGCCACAGGAGTCTTTGGTGCTTTTACAGATCCAGACTAACACGGCTACCCCTCTGATACTTCACTTCTTCATTGGTTCTCAAGAGTCCAAATTTGTTAGTCTTCAGGATTCATCCTTTCTCCCTCACCTGTAAGGAGATGGACAATGGGTAGAGCTTGGCAGTGATGGTCTGGGTCTCTGGTGGCAATTGTGCGGGGAGCTGTGACGCTCTGTACCTCAAAATAGCACCCTGGAACTCCCATATTCACCACTGTTCTATAATTATGATCTGTTTTGTACAAAGTATGCCTTGTGAGGTGTCATTTTAAAAGTCTTGGTCTGTTGAACATTAATATACTAGTGGATTCTATATGCTATCATTACATTTGAGTTCTGAAGCATTGCTATACGTGTTATTGAAATATGTTGTGAGGTTGGAAGCCAACTTTCCAATTGCAACAAAGGACCAGCCAGACATGCGCTGATGGCTCATTAAAAGGAACCCACTCTCCCAACGGCCATCCCAGAGACTTCTCAGATTGATCATGTATGCAATGAAGACTGCTCAACCAATGCAGTTTGCCTGATCCCCATGTCACAGCAAAGATCTTTTCAGTAAGCTGGAAGAAAATATAAAAGAGAAGTGACATCACTTGACCTCTTGTCCCGCCCTCCACCCCCCTGCCTCTGACTCAGCACCTAGAGGACCGTCTGGAGGACAAAGACTTTGAACTAGGGAAGGGTGGTCTCAAGCTGGAAGGTGGGTCCCAGCCTGTGTATTGAGGAACTGAAACCTGCTTATACCATTTGTCAAGGTGAGGCACTGCTTGAGTCAAATCCTGCTTAGTTTGTAGAACTTAGACTGCAAATTTATTTGATTTCTTAAGTAACCAACTTTGATCTCTGTTTGCTACTTATAATCACTTGCAGTCTATATTTCTATGGTTAATACATCTGTTTTATATTTTACCCAAAACAGTGCTTTTTGGTTGAAGTGCTTGGGAAATCTCAGCTCAGTTTACAAAGGCTAGTTTACAAATACTAATGGAATGAATTTGCACTGCACAAGGGAGCCTTGAACAGTGTAAGGCCTAGTCTACACTAGTCTGTTATTTTGGAATTAGCCAAGTTAATTTGAAAAAAAAAATGATTCGTCGACATGACCAAACCGACTTTTTCGATTTAAAGGGCTCTTTAAATCAATTTCTGTACTGCACCCCAGCAAGTAGAGTAGCGCTTAAATCGCGATTACAATCCTGGGTTAAAGGTATTGTGGATGCAATTTGACGTTATTGGCCTCTGGGAGCTATCCCAGAATGCTCCCTTGTGACCACTCTGGACAACACTTTCAACTCCGATGCACTAGCCAGCTGGGCAGGAAAATCCCCGGGAACTTTTGAATTTCATTTTCTGTTTGGTCAGGAAACAGGTGCCCGTCAGCACAGTCCACCATCACAGGCAACCATGCAGAGTCCACCATCACAAGAGATCACGCAGTCCCAGATTCGCAGACGAGCCCCAGCATGGTCCAAATGGGAGGTACTGGATCTCATCGCATGTTGGAGAAATGAGTCTGTTAGGGACGAACTACATTCCAAAAAACCAAACGCAAATACGTACACTAAAGTCTCCAGGGCCATGATGGAAAGAGGCTACTCCAGAGACATAGACCAGTGTCGTACAAAAATCAAGGAGCTCAGGCAAGCATACCAAAAAGCCAGGGAGGCAAACAGGCACTCTGGGTCTCAGCCCCATTCTACTTCTACCGTGAGCTCCATGCAATTATAGAGGGTGATGCCACCACTACCCCACCACTGTCCGTGGACACCTACAAGGGGGGAGTTGCACGGAGAGAGGAAGAAGAGTCATTGGAGGACAAAGAGGAGGAGGAGGAGGCAGAGGAGGACAGTGCACAGGCGGCAAGTGGGGAATCTGTTTCCCCCCCAGCCAGGAACTATGCTTAATGCTAGAGCCAATAGCCTCCCCCAACTCCCAATGTGGTCTTCCGGACCATGACCCTGGAGAAGGTACTTCTGGTGAGTGAGAGCCTGATTGGAGCCATGCAGTGTGGGGTCGGGGGGAAACCCAGCCGCATTGGGCTGTTTGCGTATAGTTTAAAGGCCTCATCCCTGCTCAGAGCCTCATTGGAGCCACATGGTGAGTGCAGAGGGGGGTGTGTGTTGGGAGTTGGGTGAAGTGATCATCCCAGAGAGTCCACAGGCCCTCCTTTATGGCAAACCCACCAGGCATTGCTTGCTATGGGAAAGGAGTCCCAGCAGTTTGAAAACATTGAAATGAACGTAGAAGAAGCAGAACCCTGCATGCCCCTAGGCTGCCTGCAAGCTGAATTCTGTTGCTCGGCTCTATGTGATGGCTTAGTCATTCCAAAGTGTCCCCTTTGTTCTCTGAAATGTGTATTTTAAAATACTACCTTCCCTTTTTCTCCTCCCGCAGGTGCAAATGTTTCAACACGGCCCCTATCTACTCCATCCCAGAGGCTGGTCCAGATTAGAAGGTGGAAAAAACAAACTCAGGAAGGACATGTTCACCAAGCTGATGCAGTTCTCCTGCACTGATAGGGCCCAGCTGAATGTGTGGAGGCAAACAATTGCAGAGTCCCGGAAAGCATTACAGGAACAAGAAGAGAGGAGGGACACGTGTGATGAGAGCAGGCAGGACACTATGGTCAAGCTCATGGGGGAGGAAACTGACATGCTCCACTGTATGGTGGATCTAATGCGGGAAAGGCAGGAAGACCACAGACTGCCGCTGCAACCCCTGTATAACTGCTCTCCCTCCTCCCCAAGTTCTGTAGCCTCTTTACCCAGATGCCCAAGAACACGACGGGGGAGGCTACGGGGACCCACACACTCAACTCCAGAGGATCGCCCAAGCAGCAGAAAGCTGGCATATGCGAACTTTTGATTTGGTTTCTCGACTTGTCCTTCCCTCCTCCTCCACCCCCCTAACCCAACCCCCCTCTTCCCCAGTTTGCCTTCTAATTTCTTTCTATGTGTTGTGCAACAAATAATAAAGAACAGTTTTTAAACAATTTAGACTTTATTTCCTTTCATATATATATATAGGGGGCAGGTAACTTCAAGAGAAACAAACATAACTGTCACACCATACCCTGGCCAGTCATGAAACTGGCTTTCAAGGCTTCTCTGGTGTGCAGCACACCCTGCTGTGCTCTTCTAATTGCCCTGTTGTCTGGCTGTGTGAAAGTGGCAGCGAGGCGAGTTGCCTGAACCTCCCACCCCGCCATAAACGTCTCCCCCTTACTCTCACAGAGATTGTGGAGCACACAACAAGCAGCAATTACAATTGGAATATTGGTTGTGCTGAGATCTAACTGAGTCAGTAAACTGCACCAGCATGCTTTCAAATGTCCAAAAGCACATTCTACCACTATTCTACACTTGCTCAGCTGATAGTTGAACTGCTCCTTACTACTGTCCAGGGTGCCTGTGTACGGCTTCATGAGCCATGGCATTAAGGGATAGGCTGGGTCCCCGAGGATAACTATAGGCATTTCAACATCCCAAACAATAATTTTCTGGTCTGGGAAGTAAGTCCCTTGCTGCAGCTGTTCAAACAGACCAGAGTTCCTGATGATGCAAGCATCATGCACACTTCCCGGCCATCCCACGTTGATGTTGGTGAAACTTCCCTTTTGTTCCACCAGTGCTTGCAGCACCATGGAAATGTACCCCTTGCGGTTTATGTACTGGTTGCCCTGGTGCTCTGGTGCCAAGATAGGGATATGGGTTCCATCTATGGCCCCTCCACAGTTAGGGAATCCCATTGCAGCAAAGCCATCCACTATGACCTGCACATTTCCCAGAGTCACAACCTTTCGTAGCAGCAGCTTAATGATTGCTTTGGCTACTTGCATCACTGCAGCCCCCACAGTAGATTTGCCCACTCCAAACTGATTCTCGACTGACCGGTAGCTGTCGGATGTTGCAAGCTTCCACAGTGCTATGGCCACTCGCTTCTCAACTATGAGGGCTGCTCTCATTTTGGTGTCTTTGCGCTTCAGGGTAGGGGACAGCAAGTCACAAAGTTCCATGAAAGTGGCCCTACGCATACAAAAGTTTCGCAGCCACTGGGAATCATCCCAGGCCTGCAACACTCTGTGGTCCCACCAGTCTCTGCTTGTTCCCCGGCCCAGAATTGGCATTGCACGGCATGAACCAGGCCCAATGCCACCATGATCTCCCAATCGCTACATGCCATGCTTCTAGGAATGTCTGTGTCCATGTCCTCATCATTGTAGTAATTGCGTTGTCGTCGCTTCCTTGCCCGGTTTTGCAGGTATTGCACATACTGCTGGATAATCCAAGAGGTATTTACAATGGTCAAAACTGCAGTGGAGATCTGAGCAGGCTCCATGCTTCCCGCGCTATGGCGTCTGCACGGGTAATCCTGGAAAAAGGGTGCAAAATGAGCTGTTCAATTCAAGATGGCCGATAAAAGGTGGTAAATGGTTGTCTTCTGTAGCTTTCACAGAGTCAGGAATCTCATTAGAGCTGCAAGAGTGGGAGAGCAGAGTTTGCGGCGGAAATGTGAGCAGAGTTTGCGGTGGAAGCTGTGTGGCTCTGTTCATGATAGCCAAAAAACGGCGGGGAATTGTTGCCTTCTGTAGTTTCCATGGGAGCCCATGACCGACAATATGGAAAAACCGGCAGAAGCTGTGAGGCCCTGTTCATGATGGCAGAAAAACGGCAGGGAATTGTTGCCTTCTGTAACTTCCACGGGAGCCCAGGACAGACAACATGGAAAAAAGCAGCAGAAGCTGTGTGGCTCTGTTCATGGTAGCTGAAAAAAGGTGGGAAATGATGAAAGAGTAGATATAAAGACGAGAGGATATGTGAGGTGGATTCATAGTACCAGGAGACAGGCGGTGCACTGTGGTGCAGCGTCTGCTGGTAGTATGGCATCTGCCATAGCTTTCATGGAGGGAGGAGCGAGTGACGGCACACACCCAGAAACACCCGCAAGAATGTTTTTGTCCCATCATGCACTGAGAGCTTAACCCACAATTCCAATGGGCAGCAGAGACTGTGGGATAGCTTCCCAAAGTGCACCGCTCCGACATTCAATGCAAACCTCAGTACTGTGGATGCACTCTGCCGAATTCACACGCTTTAGTGGGGACACACAACACCGAATATATAAAATGGCTTCTGAAAATTTGAATAAAATATGTTTGAATTAATTTCGTACTGTAGACGTACCCTAAGATGATACAGTTCTGGGGTGTAAGACAGGAGTTGGGGGAATTGGCTGGAGCTTCTCTATGGTTCCTGAATGACTAGGAGATCATCCATGTAACTCAGTTGGGTGTGCCCCTGCATGTGGTTGTCTGTGTACGTGCAGTGCCTGTCAGAGGTTTGTAGTTTGACATCAGCATCGCAGTGTGAGGGCCAGCCCATGGTGGGACAGAGGACTCAGTGGTCCCACAGTCCAGGTTGTGCCCCAGGGACCCTGTCACAGGAGCTTAATCAGTTTTCTTATTATTTGATTTGAACTTGGAGTAATTTGTGGGTCTGTTTATTGGATGTGTAGTTTTAAGATTGTGAAACTTTGCCAGCATATGGGATAGCTGCTCTTTCATTGTAGAGTAGTAAAAATTCATGTAAATACATTTTCATTAGCTTTGCCTTCCCACTGAAATGATAAGGAAAGAGCAATCAGAAGCCATATTTTGGAGCTTAGCAGGATGCACTTCACTCCCTTGAGCAGTCCTGTTTTACTGGAACACGGGAATGGAAGCATTTCACATCACTGTATACAGCCATTCTGTGATGTGACTACCAAACTCACATGATCTTTGGTTTAAGATGCCAGAAATGCCAGGTCCTGCACAGACAGTCGTAAATTTGGGGACAGCATAATATAATTTTATATTCAAAATAACTAAATATATCATTGGAATCCCAGCCCCTGTGAGTCTTACCCTTCTACCTGCTTCAAACTAAATACTAATGCAGGCAAAAACTGAACTATTTAGAAGAATTATTGTTGGGAAGTTTCTCTTACCTAACAATCATACACCTGTACCATTGGCAACGTTTGTTCTTTGGTTTCTCCACAGTTTATGGAGTCAAGGAAGATGTTTTTTCAGAGAGGTTCAAGTAATGTTACCAAACTGCATCTGCCTTTGTAATCTCTGTCAGGAGCTACACACATCAGAGGATAACTAGGATAGAGGGATTGCATGGCCTTGGTAAGCAGGATGAATAATACATTAGCATTTTAAACTCTCGCTTCACCAATTATATAGAGTTAGAGAGCTGACTAGGGAGGCAGTATTGAGCGCAGTACCATGAAAGCCCCACCTTCCCAAATCAAAGTCTGTCCTTCTGGAGGAACTATTCGCTTTGATTCTTGCTATGCTTGAGCCCCAGTGGATAATTTGATACTTGTTTCTCTAAATAAATCAGAAATGTAGTTCATGTTGATTAAGTCTCAGTGGGTGTCCTTGCTGTGCTGTTATACCCACAGCAGAACTGGCTCCTTGACATGTTACAGCACTTTTCCTGCAATTTTATTTTGTGTGTTGCATTCAGGCTTTGAACGTTCTCCCACATTAAAAAAACACAGATGGTTGGTTACATTTATGCAACTAACTGCCGGAGAGGAGGAGACAGATGATCTTTCTTTCTGGGAACTGATGCTACTGGATTATTTTCATCAATAATGGTTTTATTTACTGTAACAAACAAAGAATATGGTAACAAAGAGATGAATGTTTTATCCCCTGCTCTCCCAGTGTGCGCATTAATATTTACCTCACTCTTTTAGATTGACTTGGCAAATGAGAATTTATAAGGAGAAAATCCATAATTATTTTCATTCAGCTTACTTTCAAGTGCAAAGTAAAAGGTTTATCTCGTGAGCTTTCTTCCAAAGAGCATTCCTAGTAGTGCGTAACTCTGACTTTAAACATTCAACAATAATAGCACGTTCATTTAAACAGCATCTTCCATCAGAGGGGCTCAAAGCATTATTACCTATAGTGCACACACTGACTAGCATTACATCCATGTGAGGTGGGCAAGTATTATTAGACCTATTTTATAAATGAGGGACTAAATGGCTTGCCCAAGCTCACACAGCAAGTTAATAGCAAAGGCAGAAATAGGGCCTACAGCAGGGTTTCTCAAACAGGGGTCGCCGCTTGTGTAGGGAAAGCCCCTGGCGGGCTGGGTCGGTTTGTTTACCTGCCCTGTCTGCAGGTCCAGCCGATCGCAGCTTCCACTGGCCGCTGATCGCAGCTTCCACTGGCCACCGATCGCTGCTCCGGGCCAATGGGAGCTGCTGGAAGCAACAGCTAGTACGTCCCTTGGCCTGTGCCGCTTCCAGCAGCTCCCATTGGCCTGGAGCAGCGATCCACAGCCAGTGGGAGCCGTGACTGGCTGGACCTGCAGACGGGGCAGATAAACAATCTGGCCCAGCCTGCCAGGGGCTTTCCCTATACAAGCGGCGACTCCTGTTTGAGATACTCTGGCCTAAAGGGTCAGATTCAGGCTGATGGTCTTCTACTCTAACCACTAGACAATTCTTTAGTATTTTACATTGGTCGAAAGAGAGGGGGGTTGTAATAATTTAGGACCTGACTCAGCAAAGCTCATAAACAGGTTTAGCTTTAAGCACCTGCCTAAGTCTATACCTATTGTCTTTACCAATTATCATTATAATAGGGTTACTGTGAAGGTAAAGCTTGACTCTCAATGTTGCACCTCTCAGTATCACAAGATGGCACTGCAGAGTAGTTTTCCTCTGGCTTAGTGAAAATAAAATATAACCTTCAGTAACACTTTACGGCCAGAATTTTCCAAAAATGGCTAGTGATTCTGAGTGCCTTGATTTTTGGGGTTCCAAACTTGAGACACCTTAAAGAGGCCTGATTTTCAGAGGGTGGGTCCTCTTCAAGAAATCACTAGTTATTCTTGAAAATTTAGGCCTACTGGTAAAGCAGACACATCGAAAATATATGCTGTGGTAATAATACTCAGCTCTTGTACAGTGTTTGTTATCAGTAAATCTTAAAGCAAAGGAGGCCAGTATCATTATCCCCATTTTACAGATGGGGAAACTGTTGCATGGAGGTGAAGTGACTTGCTCAAGGTCACCAAGTAGGCCAGTGGCAGAGCTGGGAGTAGAACTCTGATCTCCTGAGTCCCAGCCCAGTGCTCTGTCCTTGTTAAATGGCTTGATTTATTTTATGTTGATCTCAAAAACTTTATGTAATTTATGTATTAAACAATTAGAGAGTATGTTATAGGTCGTTTGAAGGTTGGAAACACAGCAGATACTCAGCAAGAAGATTAGAAAGAACTGATTGTCCAAATGGTCACTTGGATATTATGGTGAAGGGGGCCATATAAGTGTCTAGATAGAAAGGTGAATGTATTTGCAATGGGAACCAGCAACTGAGTGCCTCTTTTTATCTGCAGGCAGGGTCAATCAGAGGTGCTGGGGATGCTGCTGCTCCCTTTGGCTTGAAGTGGTTTCCATTATATACAGGGTTTACAGTTTGGTTCAATGGCTCTCAGAATCCCCACTATACAAATTGTTCCAGGACCTCTGGGGTCAATAAACCATCCATGATTTGGGGCCAAAAACAAAATGGAAGGATTCTGGAACTGGAGGATCCAATGCAGGCCGAGATTGAGAGGTACAAAGGGAAGAGAGGAAATTTTAAGAAACTGTGTTGTCACTGACTTTGGCTTTATGAAATGGAGAGCCGATCCCTTTCAGAAACGGACAAACTAGAACTGCTGGAGCTGGATGTATATCGGATGAGGAGTTTTTATTTGTGCAAGCCCTGGTGTATCGTGGTGTAAAGGGTTACAGATGTTTTAGGGAAAACTCCAACCTGTGTTGTGCTGAGGGAGCAAAGGGAATGGAAAAGTGCAGGGAATCTCTTCTTCCCTCCTATCCATCCCACTCAACATACTCTGAGAACAGCAAGATGGATAAGCACTAAGTCAAAGGCCATCGAGATTAAAGTCATTGAAGGCCACTGGATCACGCCCTAAGTGACAGTCCTGGCTTATGCAAATGCAAACTTTCCATTGCTTCATGGTGGCAAATTCTGTCAACTTAGCCATGCGTTCAGGCTCTTAACTCCCCTCCACATGTGCTTCACCTTCCAGCACCAATTGGCTGCATAGAACATGGGCGAAGGCTGTTTACATTATCATTTTAGAAACTGAACTAAGGCCACTTCTAGCTTCCCCTCCATCAAGGTCTGCATTGGCAGGATGGCCCTGACCTCTACTTCATAGTAGGAAGTGCTCCATTCCCCCCACCCCACCCCATGCGCGGCATGGAAAAGGAAGGATAGAATTTTTGTCTGTCATCTGGAACTGTCATTGCCACTGGTCATCCTTGTTATGAGCTCATTTGCCACGCTTACAAGTGATAGAGGGCTGCATTTTTGGATGGATATTGACTTTTAATTAACAAACTAAATGTGCATCTGACCAGAAGCTAAATCCTGAATCCTGTAGGAATAGATGGGGGTGATTGGTTGTTTATGTACTGAATTAAAGTGAGAAGAAACTGAGAGAAAGGAGAATCAATAGCTTCAGTAGTTAACAGAGTAAAATACAAGCAAGGTACATTAAGGAATCTATTTAAGTCATCACAGACAGATTATAATCACCAGGTGAACAGTTTGCAAAGCTTTATATTCACACATGCTGCTTAAAGCTCCTTTCCACACTGGATCCTACGTCAAAGGACAAAAGCATTGCTCAGCACTAACAAAATAAACTTGCTGAAGGAGTGTTAAATTAAGCTTGGTAAATCGCTGTTTGATATAGATCCAGGCAGCTAAGCTATTCAGTTCAATGTGCATCGCAATTTTTCTCACCAGATTAGGGCAAAATTCTCCTCTCCAGTTGGCACTCTGTTTAGGACACATTCAGATATTGATGGAAGCTCTCGGGGTGGAGCAACTGTGGAATATGCAGCAGAGATTAGCTGTTTGAGTCAGAGAGGGGAATTTTAAAGTTAAGAGGGAAAATTTCATCCTTGGTGAAATTCAGTTGACTTCTGGGATGAATTTATTTAGCCCGTTGTTACCTAATGTAAATCATAGAATCATAGAATATCAGGGTTGGAAGGGACCTCAGGAGGTCATCTAGTCCAGCCTCCTCTCAAACAGGATCAATTCTCAACTAAATCATCCCAGCCAGGGCTTTGTCAAGCTTGACCTTAAAAACCTCTAAGGAAGGAGATTCCACCACCTCCCTAGGTAACCCATTCCAGTGCTTCACCACCCTCCTAGTGAAAAAGTTTTTCCTACGTATAAAATACTCCTCAGGCCAGTGCAGGAGTGAATCAGAAGGCCAAGTCACACTTGGAGTTGCAGCTAGCAAGAGTGTTAGAGTAACAAGAAGGTTTTCTTTCAGGGTTTTGTTGAGCAACAAGAGGAAGTCATGAAAATGTGGGCCCTTATATGAATGAGGGAGGACAACCTAGTGACAGAGGAATGTGGAAAAAGATAATGTTTACTCAATGATATTTTTGCATCTGTCTTTCACAAACAAGGTCAGCTCCCAGACTGCCGGCACTGGGTATGAGGAAGAAGGTGGACCCAGCCCTCTGTGGGAAAAGAAGTGGTTCAGAACTATTTAAAAAACTGGTCGGCACGCAGTCCGTGGGCTGGATGCGCGTGCATCTGAGGGTGCTAAAGGAGTTGGCGGAATGTGATTGCAGAATGCATTGGCCATTATTCTTTGCCAAACTCATAGCGATCGGGAGGTCCTGGGATGACTTGGAAAAATAGCTTGAATTATAGTGCCCATCTTTTAAAAAGGTAAGGAGGAGGATCCAGCCCTGGGAACTACAGGGCCAGTCAAGCCTCATCTCAGTCTCTGGAAAAATCATGCGAGCAGGTCCCAAAGAATCAATTTCTGAAACACTTAGAGGAAGGAAAGTGATCGAGGAACAGTCAGCATGGATTCACAAGGGCTAGTCATGCGCTTCTATGAGGAGAGTAGATGGGTCTGTGGATTGGAGAGGAAAGCGCGGGATGTGTTATTCCTTGATTTTAGCAACAGCTTTTAATTACAATCTCCTTGCAGTATTCTTGCGAGCAGTCAAAAAGTTAGTCTGGACGGATATGGACGTATAAGGTGCATAGAAAGCTGCCTAGTCGTCGGGCTTACGGATAGTGATCAACAGTCCATATCTAGGTTGGCAAGCCGGTTTCAACAGAGTGCTCCAGGATCAGTCCTGCGGGCGTTTTGTTTCGATCTTATTATGATCTAGCAGGATGGCGGGGACTACACTCTCGCAGTTTGCAGATGACTATCGAACTGGGTGGATGGTATCCGCTGGGAGGACGCTAGACAAATTAGAGGATTGGCAAAAAGAACCTGATGGGTTCAACAAGGACAAGTGCAGAGTTCTGCACTTAGGAGCAGAAGAATCCATTCACTGTTTACAGCTAGGGACTGAATGGCTAGGAAGCAGTTTCTGCAGAACGGACTAGGAGTTACAGTGACGAGAAGCTGGATGATCATCTCTCTCTTTTT